>NW_026909432.1:0-55080 GCF_033115175.1 Lepus europaeus | reverse complement strand
GCTCACCACTATACCACCAACGCCTCTCGCCACGGGCGGCCTGGCCACGCGCCGCCCGGCTTGCCCGGAGCGCGCCGCCGCCCGCCGCCCGCCGCCCGCCGCCCCCGTGCCCCGACGGGGCGCCTCGCCCGCACTTGCCCGCTGCCACCCCAAGGCCGCCCGGCGCCCCGCCTGCCAAGCCCAGCACGCCTGCCCGATCCACGCGCGCGCCCTCGCGCATCCACACGCACGCCAGCCGCTTCCCCGTCTGCGCACGCGCCCGCGCCCGCGCCCGCCTCCGCCCAGCGGCTCCACGTCTCCTTACTCCCGGGCCCCTGCCTCCGGATCCAGCGTGGCCCCGGCGGCGCGCGCATCCGTGTCCGCGTCGGCCCTCAGCTGGCTCGTCCAAGCCCTCGTGCACCAGGGGTCCGGCCAGGCGACGGACCGCACCCGCAGGCTCGCTCCCCGGCTCGTCCGCGCCCGCTCAGCCAGCGCACCAAGCCCTGTCGGCGGTGGGCGAGCGGAAGCTCCCGAAAACTCCTCGCGCGCGGCTCGCAGCAGCGACCCCTGGGCGCCCAACACGGGTGCGTGTCCGGGGCCCGCAGGCCACACGGCCCCTGGTGCTCCGCGCGCGGGGGCCGGAGTGCGGGGCCCGGCGTGCGCCGCCTGGCTAAAAAGGGCGGCTTGCCTCCCCGTCGGGGAATCGAACCCCGGTCTCCCGCGTGACAGGCGGGGATACTCACCACTATACTAACGAGAACGGCGGCAGCTACCCTCGGGTCCCCTCGACCCCTCTGCGCCCTCCCGCACCCGACCCCTGCCCTCCACCGCCCACACACCGGCTCCAGGGACAACCGCCACCCGTCGTCCCCGGTCCCCACAACCTACTGCCTTCACCCGCACGTGGACCCCCGACCCGGGACCACAACATGGTAGCTTCCAGGAGCATAGAACCAACCAACCGGAGGAGCCAGGTGAAGCCAGGGAGGAGGAGGAGGAAGATGAGGAAGAGCTGCAGCAGCAGCAAGAGGAGGGGGAAGAAGAGCCAGCGGAGGGGCACGGGGAGGAAGGAGGGAGAGAACCACCAGGAAAACCCAGAGGGAGATGAGGAGGAGGAGGAGGACCGGGACGACCCGGGGGCGGGGCTGGACGCGGGAGGGGGGCGGGGGCGGGGCTGGGAGGAGCGGGCGGCCCAGCCCGGCCCACAGCGCTCGGGAGAGGGGCGTCTGCGATGCGTCCCGGGGCGCTGCCGGATGCCCCGTGCGGCCTCCAGAAGCGGGCAGCGGCGCCCTGCAAGCCCCGGCCAGCGGAGCTGCCCCGGGCCCCGCGCGCCCCGCGGCGTGCGCCCTGGCACCGCAGCCCACGGCCCAGGCGGCGCGACCGACCAAGGCCGCAGTCCTGGGCGCGCTCTCCCAGCCAAGGGAACGGCCCCGCGACCCGGCCCGCCGTCAGGATGGCCGAGCGGTCTAAGGCGCTGCGTTCAGGTCGCAGTCTCCCCTGGAGGCGTGGGTTCGAATCCCACTCCTGACAAGCATGCCTTTTTGGCACGCCCAGTCCAGCCTCGCAGCCGTCGTGCAACACGCCGCTGGCCGCTCCGGCTCTCCAGCCGTCGCGAGCGAGACCCCGCCTTGCCGGCCCACACGTGGCACTCCCACAGGGACCCCGCTCCAACTGGCCAGCCGTGCCTTCCGCCCTCTGCCCTCTGCCCACAGCCCCGAGCGCGCAGGCACTCCCGCCCCCCTCTCCCCACGACACCACTCCTCGGGACCCACCTGCCTCCGAGTCTTCCTGGCTCCTCCGCTGCTCTCCCGCCACCCTCTGCCGCTACCTTCCGCACCTTCACGGCCCTCCGCCTCCCAGCCCCAGTCCCCAGATCTCCTCCACCTCTCTCCGCCACCTGCCAGCCCCAGAGCGCTGAACCGACGGGCGGCACGCCCAGAGTCCTCCCGAGCGTCCCCGAAACACCTGTCTGCAGCCAGCCCACCCAGAGCAGAGCCCTTCGGCCGCGTCCCACCTCCTCGCCCTCGCCGCGCACCCCCGCCTGCCTGCCTACCTGCCTGCCTGCCTGCTCGGGACAGCGCGCTGCCCGGGATCCTGCTCCTCGGAGCCCTTTGCTGACGCCGTGCTCCCGCCTCTCTCGGCCTCAGCACAGCTGCCTCAGGAGGCACAGAGCCCACCAGTCGGGAAAACCACCCGGGGCAGTGGGCGGTGGCTGGCCGAAGGCCCAGGCACCCTGCGGTCACCCAGCTGCACCCGTTGGCTCTCCTCCACGACCAACCAACCCGCCGAGCGACCGACCGCCTCCCCACGGGCGGGTGGGGGGGGGGGCTCCATGGGCAGGCCCACCCCACCCAGCGTGGCGGCGCCTCCCACCCTCCGGCCGGCCACCCACCTTCAGCCGGTGCTCCTGTTGCAGCCGTGGCTCACACCCCAGCCCACCAACACAGGCCCCGCCCCGAGTCACCTGCTCTGACGGGGACCTGGGCAGAGGGCCGGGTCTGGCTGGCTGCATCCTGGCTCTCTCTGGGCTCCAGCGCCCCTCCTTCCCCGTGCCCTGGGATGCGGACAACAACCCAGCAGGAGCTGAAGCTCTGTGCTTCTCTCTCTTTCTCTCTCTGCCTGCCTCTTGCTCTCTAGCGCTCTCTCTCTCTCTCTCTCTCTCTCTCTCTCTCTCTGTGTGTGTGTGTCCCTCCAAAACCCTACCCATCCATCCAAGGCTAACCATCACCACCACCACACCACACCACACCACACCCACCCCAACCAACCATTCTGCCCATCCTCAACTCTATGCAGCTTGCCAAGCATCCTGGGCCCTAGAGGCGCGTGGAGCAGCTCCTTCTGCTTGCGCGTGCTCGCCCTGCTCCACGGAAAGCGGCTGCAATGGAGCAGCTCGTGGGGATCAGCCTCCGGGCCTGTGGCGGCTCCTGGCGTCGCCCACCGACGGTGCATGGGTGGTTCAGTGGTAGAATTCTCGCCTGCCACGCGGGAGGCCCGGGTTCGATTCCCGGCCCATGCAGCTCCTGCTCCCCTTTTGCTTGGGCAGCCCCAGCGGGGCCTGTGCGCGCGCCGCTCCCTCGGCCGCCTCTCTGCCCACGCTTGCACCAGCACTCTTGCCACACGCGCTCCCAAGCCCCACTGGCCGCCGAACCCCGCCTAGCCCAGCGCTTCAGCCCTCGCACCCCTGCCTCCTTCCTAGCCTCTGCCTCTCCTGATACCCACTTCGGGCCCACGCGCTGCACTTCCGGCCGCTGAGCCGCCAAGCCCCGCCGCTTCGCCTCCCCACACCCTGCTCTCACAACCACCGCCATCGCGCCACTGGCCTTGGCACCCTTCCACGACTGCTGGACAGATGCCGGCCCCCGTTTGGGGCTCACGCCCTGGCCCTAGGCTGCTTGGCATGCCAGCCACCAGAACGGACACCCGACTCCAGCCCTGCCACGCGCCCCCACACACCGCCCCCAGTGCCCGGGGCGGGGCCCCTCCCAACCCACTGCGCGCGCCAGGCTCCACGCCTGAGACGCTGCCCTCTCAGTCCCGTCGGCCTGTCGCCCCCGAGACCTGCCCTAAGCGCCTGGGCAGCTCCGCCCTTGCTTTGGAGGCCCTGTGTGGGCACAAGGAGCCTGAGCCGC
Organism: Lepus europaeus; assembly: GCF_033115175.1. Taxonomy (NCBI): domain Eukaryota; kingdom Metazoa; phylum Chordata; class Mammalia; order Lagomorpha; family Leporidae; genus Lepus; species Lepus europaeus. The sequence goes on along the minus strand of NW_026909432.1, from coordinate 51,469 downwards.
TACTTGACGCGGGCCGAGCCGCCACAGAGTAGGGCGGAGAACCGCATGCAGGGATCGAGGCGTCAGTCGGGACGCAGAGAGAGCGAGCTCAGAGATGAGGCGGGGATTGGGACGTGCTACCACCTCCGTGGCGCCTGGGGTCCCCGCGACGGGGACCGCACCTGGGGGGTCGGTTCCCTCCCGTGCACAGAGAGCCCACAGTGAAACGCCAGCGTGTGCCGCTCCCCTCTCCTCCACCTTGTCCCCACACACTGGCTGGCTGTCGTCTCGGCTCTCGGGGCTGTCCGCAAGCCCTCTCCCACCTCCTCCCGGAGGAGGAGGCTCCCTCACCTATGGCCAGCCGCCGGCATTGCCCAGGCCTCCAGCTTGCCGGCCCTCTCCAGCCGGCTGGTCTCGCATCTGCATCCTGCATCCTGCATCCTGCATCCTGCATCCTGCATCCTGCATCCCGGGGGGTGGCGGCGGGGAGGGGTGCCAAGTGCAGGGCCCCTCTGGGGCAGCTCCCACGCGTTCAAGCCCCAAGCCCACCTGGGAGCCTGGATCCATCGGCTCACGGTGGGAAAACCAAAGCAATTGCACCCTGGGCTGGTGACTCTCGCCCACGAGGGCATGGCACATGGCACCTGGCCCCTGGCCCAACGGGCAGGGAGAGAAGGCGTGGCCTCTGTGTGTGTGTGTGTGTGTGCCGGGGAGAGTGTGTGCCGGCTTGCCTGGCACAGGCACTGCTGCTGCGACGGAAGCCCGGGCCACTCCCAGGCAGGTGGAGAAGGGCGAGGGCAGGGAGCCCGAGAAGGCATCTTGCTGTGCTGGGGCGAGTTTGCCTTGGGTGGGGGTAGGAGTGCTAGGTCTGCTGAGAGCCAGCGGGGTGTGGGTGTGGGTGTGGGTGTGGGTGTGGGTGTGGGTGTGGGTGTGTGTGTGTGTGCGCGCGCGTGCGCACGCATGCAGAAGCACACGCACTCCTGTGCTTGGTGCCGGTCGCGGTGATCTGGTGACTGAGGACATGAGCCCGAGTGCGTGCAGGCAGCGGCTGTTCCGGGATTGCGGCGTCCTGGGTGTGCGCGTGGACGTGTGTTTGCGCACGCGCGCGCGCGGCCACTTCTAGGTTGGGGGTGTTCTGGCTGCCCAGGAGTGGCGGAGAAAGGCTGGCAGGGGCACTTGGGACTGGGCAGGGGAGGCGCGGGAGCAGGGGGACAGCGAGAAGCCTGGAGGTGGGGAGCGGCCGAAGGTGCTGAGGTGGCGCAGCTGGCGAAAAGGACGTGAGGGCGGCCGCGGAGGCAGAGGCGCAGGGCTTGGGCTTGGGCTTGGGCTTGGGCTTGGGCTTGGGCTTGGGCTTGGGCTGGCGCCGGCAGGGCACGGGCTTGGAGGGTGGGCGTGGCCCCGTTGCACAAGCAGTTGGTTGCGCGCTTGTGCAAAAGTGGGCGGGCTGTGCTGCGGGAGCGGCGGGCTGGCATGTGTGCGCGCGCGCGTGCACCAACAGCCCGGCGAGGAAGAAGAAAGGCTTCCCTGACCGGGAATCGAACCCGGGCCGCGGCGGTGAGAGCGCCGAATCCTAACCACTAGACCACCAGGGAGCGTCGGGCTGCGCGCCTGGCCTGGGCCTCTGCCCGCTGCAGCCGGCGCCTGGCTGCCAATGGGCAGGGCCAGCGCCAGCGGCGGCGGCGGCGGCAGCGCCTGGCCCGCCGCGCTGCTCCCACGGCCAACCCCCGGCTGCCCCGCCCGGGCCAGCCCACCACGGGCCCCCGCCCGCCATCCGCCCTGACCTCCAAAACACACGGCGCGCCTCCGTTCTTGGGCCCCGCGCACGCCCTGCCACGCAGCGCTCAGCCAAGTCCGCCGCACCTGGGCGGCCGGGCGGCCAAGCGCCACGACCCCCGCCTCTGCCAAAAGGTGGGCGCGCTGCGTTGGCCGGGAATCGAACCCGGGTCAACTGCTTGGAAGGCAGCTATGCTCACCACTATACCACCAACGCCTCTCGCCACGGGCGGCCTGGCCACGCGCCGCCCGGCTTGCCCGGAGCGCGCCGCCGCCCGCCGCCCGCCGCCCGCCGCCCCCGTGCCCCGACGGGGCGCCTCGCCCGCACTTGCCCGCTGCCACCCCAAGGCCGCCCGGCGCCCCGCCTGCCAAGCCCAGCACGCCTGCCCGATCCACGCGCGCGCCCTCGCGCATCCACACGCACGCCAGCCGCTTCCCCGTCTGCGCACGCGCCCGCGCCCGCGCCCGCCTCCGCCCAGCGGCTCCACGTCTCCTTACTCCCGGGCCCCTGCCTCCGGATCCAGCGTGGCCCCGGCGGCGCGCGCATCCGTGTCCGCGTCGGCCCTCAGCTGGCTCGTCCAAGCCCTCGTGCACCAGGGGTCCGGCCAGGCGACGGACCGCACCCGCAGGCTCGCTCCCCGGCTCGTCCGCGCCCGCTCAGCCAGCGCACCAAGCCCTGTCGGCGGTGGGCGAGCGGAAGCTCCCGAAAACTCCTCGCGCGCGGCTCGCAGCAGCGACCCCTGGGCGCCCAACACGGGTGCGTGTCCGGGGCCCGCAGGCCACACGGCCCCTGGTGCTCCGCGCGCGGGGGCCGGAGTGCGGGGCCCGGCGTGCGCCGCCTGGCTAAAAAGGGCGGCTTGCCTCCCCGTCGGGGAATCGAACCCCGGTCTCCCGCGTGACAGGCGGGGATACTCACCACTATACTAACGAGGACGGCGGCAGCTACCCTCGGGTCCCCTCGACCCCTCTGCGCCCTCCCGCACCCGACCCCTGCCCTCCACCGCCCACACACCGGCTCCAGGGACAACCGCCACCCGTCGTCCCCGGTCCCCACAACCTACTGCCTTCACCCGCACGTGGACCCCCGACCCGGGACCACAACATGGTAGCTTCCAGGAGCATAGAACCAACCAACCGGAGGAGCCAGGTGAAGCCAGGGAGGAGGAGGAGGAAGATGAGGAAGAGCTGCAGCAGCAGCAAGAGGAGGGGGAAGAAGAGCCAGCGGAGGGGCACGGGGAGGAAGGAGGGAGAGAACCACCAGGAAAACCCAGAGGGAGATGAGGAGGAGGAGGAGGACCGGGACGACCCGGGGGCGGGGCTGGACGCGGGAGGGGGGCGGGGGCGGGGCTGGGAGGAGCGGGCGGCCCAGCCCGGCCCACAGCGCTCGGGAGAGGGGCGTCTGCGATGCGTCCCGGGGCGCTGCCGGATGCCCCGTGCGGCCTCCAGAAGCGGGCAGCGGCGCCCTGCAAGCCCCGGCCAGCGGAGCTGCCCCGGGCCCCGCGCGCCCCGCGGCGTGCGCCCTGGCACCGCAGCCCACGGCCCAGGCGGCGCGACCGACCAAGGCCGCAGTCCTGGGCGCGCTCTCCCAGCCAAGGGAACGGCCCCGCGACCCGGCCCGCCGTCAGGATGGCCGAGCGGTCTAAGGCGCTGCGTTCAGGTCGCAGTCTCCCCTGGAGGCGTGGGTTCGAATCCCACTCCTGACAAGCATGCCTTTTTGGCACGCCCAGTCCAGCCTCGCAGCCGTCGTGCAACACGCCGCTGGCCGCTCCGGCTCTCCAGCCGTCGCGAGCGAGACCCCGCCTTGCCGGCCCACACGTGGCACTCCCACAGGGACCCCGCTCCAACTGGCCAGCCGTGCCTTCCGCCCTCTGCCCTCTGCCCACAGCCCCGAGCGCGCAGGCACTCCCGCCCCCCTCTCCCCACGACACCACTCCTCGGGACCCACCTGCCTCCGAGTCTTCCTGGCTCCTCCGCTGCTCTCCCGCCACCCTCTGCCGCTACCTTCCGCACCTTCACGGCCCTCCGCCTCCCAGCCCCAGTCCCCAGATCTCCTCCACCTCTCTCCGCCACCTGCCAGCCCCAGAGCGCTGAACCGACGGGCGGCACGCCCAGAGTCCTCCCGAGCGTCCCCGAAACACCTGTCTGCAGCCAGCCCACCCAGAGCAGAGCCCTTCGGCCGCGTCCCACCTCCTCGCCCTCGCCGCGCACCCCCGCCTGCCTGCCTACCTGCCTGCCTGCCTGCTCGGGACAGCGCGCTGCCCGGGATCCTGCTCCTCGGAGCCCTTTGCTGACGCCGTGCTCCCGCCTCTCTCGGCCTCAGCACAGCTGCCTCAGGAGGCACAGAGCCCACCAGTCGGGAAAACCACCCGGGGCAGTGGGCGGTGGCTGGCCGAAGGCCCAGGCACCCTGCGGTCACCCAGCTGCACCCGTTGGCTCTCCTCCACGACCAACCAACCCGCCGAGCGACCGACCGCCTCCCCACGGGCGGGTGGGGGGGGGGGCTCCATGGGCAGGCCCACCCCACCCAGCGTGGCGGCGCCTCCCACCCTCCGGCCGGCCACCCACCTTCAGCCGGTGCTCCTGTTGCAGCCGTGGCTCACACCCCAGCCCACCAACACAGGCCCCGCCCCGAGTCACCTGCTCTGACGGGGACCTGGGCAGAGGGCCGGGTCTGGCTGGCTGCATCCTGGCTCTCTCTGGGCTCCAGCGCCCCTCCTTCCCCGTGCCCTGGGATGCGGACAACAACCCAGCAGGAGCTGAAGCTCTGTGCTTCTCTCTCTTTCTCTCTCTGCCTGCCTCTTGCTCTCTAGCGCTCTCTCTCTCTCTCTCTCTCTCTCTCTCTCTCTCTCTCTCTGTGTGTGTGTGTCCCTCCAAAACCCTACCCATCCATCCAAGGCTAACCATCACCACCACCACACCACACCACACCACACCCACCCCAACCAACCATTCTGCCCATCCTCAACTCTATGCAGCTTGCCAAGCATCCTGGGCCCTAGAGGCGCGTGGAGCAGCTCCTTCTGCTTGCGCGTGCTCGCCCTGCTCCACGGAAAGCGGCTGCAATGGAGCAGCTCGTGGGGATCAGCCTCCGGGCCTGTGGCGGCTCCTGGCGTCGCCCACCGACGGTGCATGGGTGGTTCAGTGGTAGAATTCTCGCCTGCCACGCGGGAGGCCCGGGTTCGATTCCCGGCCCATGCAGCTCCTGCTCCCCTTTTGCTTGGGCAGCCCCAGCGGGGCCTGTGCGCGCGCCGCTCCCTCGGCCGCCTCTCTGCCCACGCTTGCACCAGCACTCTTGCCACACGCGCTCCCAAGCCCCACTGGCCGCCGAACCCCGCCTAGCCCAGCGCTTCAGCCCTCGCACCCCTGCCTCCTTCCTAGCCTCTGCCTCTCCTGATACCCACTTCGGGCCCACGCGCTGCACTTCCGGCCGCTGAGCCGCCAAGCCCCGCCGCTTCGCCTCCCCACACCCTGCTCTCACAACCACCGCCATCGCGCCACTGGCCTTGGCACCCTTCCACGACTGCTGGACAGATGCCGGCCCCCGTTTGGGGCTCACGCCCTGGCCCTAGGCTGCTTGGCATGCCAGCCACCAGAACGGACACCCGACTCCAGCCCTGCCACGCGCCCCCACACACCGCCCCCAGTGCCCGGGGCGGGGCCCCTCCCAACCCACTGCGCGCGCCAGGCTCCACGCCTGAGACGCTGCCCTCTCAGTCCCGTCGGCCTGTCGCCCCCGAGACCTGCCCTAAGCGCCTGGGCAGCTCCGCCCTTGCCTTGGAGGCCCTGTGTGGGCACAAGGAGCCTGAGCCGCTACTTGACGCGGGCCGAGCCGCCACAGAGTAGGGCGGAGAACCGCATGCAGGGATCGAGGCGTCAGTCGGGACGCAGAGAGAGCGAGCTCAGAGATGAGGCGGGGATTGGGACGTGCTACCACCTCCGTGGCGCCTGGGGTCCCCGCGACGGGGACCGCACCTGGGGGGTCGGTTCCCTCCCGTGCACAGAGAGCCCACAGTGAAACGCCAGCGTGTGCCGCTCCCCTCTCCTCCACCTTGTCCCCACACACTGGCTGGCTGTCGTCTCGGCTCTCGGGGCTGTCCGCAAGCCCTCTCCCACCTCCTCCCGGAGGAGGAGGCTCCCTCACCTATGGCCAGCCGCCGGCATTGCCCAGGCCTCCAGCTTGCCGGCCCTCTCCAGCCGGCTGGTCTCGCATCTGCATCCTGCATCCTGCATCCTGCATCCTGCATCCTGCATCCTGCATCCCGGGGGGTGGCGGCGGGGAGGGGTGCCAAGTGCAGGGCCCCTCTGGGGCAGCTCCCACGCGTTCAAGCCCCAAGCCCACCTGGGAGCCTGGATCCATCGGCTCACGGTGGGAAAACCAAAGCAATTGCACCCTGGGCTGGTGACTCTCGCCCACGAGGGCATGGCACATGGCACCTGGCCCCTGGCCCAACGGGCAGGGAGAGAAGGCGTGGCCTCTGTGTGTGTGTGTGTGTGTGCCGGGGAGAGTGTGTGCCGGCTTGCCTGGCACAGGCACTGCTGCTGCGACGGAAGCCCGGGCCACTCCCAGGCAGGTGGAGAAGGGCGAGGGCAGGGAGCCCGAGAAGGCATCTTGCTGTGCTGGGGCGAGTTTGCCTTGGGTGGGGGTAGGAGTGCTAGGTCTGCTGAGAGCCAGCGGGGTGTGGGTGTGGGTGTGGGTGTGGGTGTGGGTGTGGGTGTGGGTGTGTGTGTGTGTGCGCGCGCGTGCGCACGCATGCAGAAGCACACGCACTCCTGTGCTTGGTGCCGGTCGCGGTGATCTGGTGACTGAGGACATGAGCCCGAGTGCGTGCAGGCAGCGGCTGTTCCGGGATTGCGGCGTCCTGGGTGTGCGCGTGGACGTGTGTTTGCGCACGCGCGCGCGCGGCCACTTCTAGGTTGGGGGTGTTCTGGCTGCCCAGGAGTGGCGGAGAAAGGCTGGCAGGGGCACTTGGGACTGGGCAGGGGAGGCGCGGGAGCAGGGGGACAGCGAGAAGCCTGGAGGTGGGGAGCGGCCGAAGGTGCTGAGGTGGCGCAGCTGGCGAAAAGGACGTGAGGGCGGCCGCGGAGGCAGAGGCGCAGGGCTTGGGCTTGGGCTTGGGCTTGGGCTTGGGCTTGGGCTTGGGCTTGGGCTTGGGCTGGCGCCGGCAGGGCACGGGCTTGGAGGGTGGGCGTGGCCCCGTTGCACAAGCAGTTGGTTGCGCGCTTGTGCAAAAGTGGGCGGGCTGTGCTGCGGGAGCGGCGGGCTGGCATGTGTGCGCGCGCGCGTGCACCAACAGCCCGGCGAGGAAGAAGAAAGGCTTCCCTGACCGGGAATCGAACCCGGGCCGCGGCGGTGAGAGCGCCGAATCCTAACCACTAGACCACCAGGGAGCGTCGGGCTGCGCGCCTGGCCTGGGCCTCTGCCCGCTGCAGCCGGCGCCTGGCTGCCAATGGGCAGGGCCAGCGCCAGCGGCGGCGGCGGCGGCAGCGCCTGGCCCGCCGCGCTGCTCCCACGGCCAACCCCCGGCTGCCCCGCCCGGGCCAGCCCACCACGGGCCCCCGCCCGCCATCCGCCCTGACCTCCAAAACACACGGCGCGCCTCCGTTCTTGGGCCCCGCGCACGCCCTGCCACGCAGCGCTCAGCCAAGTCCGCCGCACCTGGGCGGCCGGGCGGCCAAGCGCCACGACCCCCGCCTCTGCCAAAAGGTGGGCGCGCTGCGTTGGCCGGGAATCGAACCCGGGTCAACTGCTTGGAAGGCAGCTATGCTCACCACTATACCACCAACGCCTCTCGCCACGGGCGGCCTGGCCACGCGCCGCCCGGCTTGCCCGGAGCGCGCCGCCGCCCGCCGCCCGCCGCCCCCGTGCCCCGACGGGGCGCCTCGCCCGCACTTGCCCGCTGCCACCCCAAGGCCGCCCGGCGCCCCGCCTGCCAAGCCCAGCACGCCTGCCCGATCCACGCGCGCGCCCTCGCGCATCCACACGCACGCCAGCCGCTTCCCCGTCTGCGCACGCGCCCGCGCCCGCGCCCGCCTCCGCCCAGCGGCTCCACGTCTCCTTACTCCCGGGCCCCTGCCTCCGGATCCAGCGTGGCCCCGGCGGCGCGCGCATCCGTGTCCGCGTCGGCCCTCAGCTGGCTCGTCCAAGCCCTCGTGCACCAGGGGTCCGGCCAGGCGACGGACCGCACCCGCAGGCTCGCTCCCCGGCTCGTCCGCGCCCGCTCAGCCAGCGCACCAAGCCCTGTCGGCGGTGGGCGAGCGGAAGCTCCCGAAAACTCCTCGCGCGCGGCTCGCAGCAGCGACCCCTGGGCGCCCAACACGGGTGCGTGTCCGGGGCCCGCAGGCCACACGGCCCCTGGTGCTCCGCGCGCGGGGGCCGGAGTGCGGGGCCCGGCGTGCGCCGCCTGGCTAAAAAGGGCGGCTTGCCTCCCCGTCGGGGAATCGAACCCCGGTCTCCCGCGTGACAGGCGGGGATACTCACCACTATACTAACGAGGACGGCGGCAGCTACCCTCGGGTCCCCTCGACCCCTCTGCGCCCTCCCGCACCCGACCCCTGCCCTCCACCGCCCACACACCGGCTCCAGGGACAACCGCCACCCGTCGTCCCCGGTCCCCACAACCTACTGCCTTCACCCGCACGTGGACCCCCGACCCGGGACCACAACATGGTAGCTTCCAGGAGCATAGAACCAACCAACCGGAGGAGCCAGGTGAAGCCAGGGAGGAGGAGGAGGAAGATGAGGAAGAGCTGCAGCAGCAGCAAGAGGAGGGGGAAGAAGAGCCAGCGGAGGGGCACGGGGAGGAAGGAGGGAGAGAACCACCAGGAAAACCCAGAGGGAGATGAGGAGGAGGAGGAGGACCGGGACGACCCGGGGGCGGGGCTGGACGCGGGAGGGGGGCGGGGGCGGGGCTGGGAGGAGCGGGCGGCCCAGCCCGGCCCACAGCGCTCGGGAGAGGGGCGTCTGCGATGCGTCCCGGGGCGCTGCCGGATGCCCCGTGCGGCCTCCAGAAGCGGGCAGCGGCGCCCTGCAAGCCCCGGCCAGCGGAGCTGCCCCGGGCCCCGCGCGCCCCGCGGCGTGCGCCCTGGCACCGCAGCCCACGGCCCAGGCGGCGCGACCGACCAAGGCCGCAGTCCTGGGCGCGCTCTCCCAGCCAAGGGAACGGCCCCGCGACCCGGCACGCCGTCAGGATGGCCGAGCGGTCTAAGGCGCTGCGTTCAGGTCGCAGTCTCCCCTGGAGGCGTGGGTTCGAATCCCACTCCTGACAAGCATGCCTTTTTGGCACGCCCAGTCCAGCCTCGCAGCCGTCGTGCAACACGCCGCTGGCCGCTCCGGCTCTCCAGCCGTCGCGAGCGAGACCCCGCCTTGCCGGCCCACACGTGGCACTCCCACAGGGACCCCGCTCCAACTGGCCAGCCGTGCCTTCCGCCCTCTGCCCTCTGCCCACAGCCCCGAGCGCGCAGGCACTCCCGCCCCCCTCTCCCCACGACACCACTCCTCGGGACCCACCTGCCTCCGAGTCTTCCTGGCTCCTCCGCTGCTCTCCCGCCACCCTCTGCCGCTACCTTCCGCACCTTCACGGCCCTCCGCCTCCCAGCCCCAGTCCCCAGATCTCCTCCACCTCTCTCCACCACCTGCCAGCCCCAGAGCGCTGAACCGACGGGCGGCACGCCCAGAGTCCTCCCGAGCGTCCCCGAAACACCTGTCTGCAGCCAGCCCACCCAGAGCAGAGCCCTTCGGCCGCGTCCCACCTCCTCGCCCTCGCCGCGCACCCCCGCCTGCCTGCCTACCTGCCTGCCTGCCTGCTCGGGACAGCGCGCTGCCCGGGATCCTGCTCCTCGGAGCCCTTTGCTGACGCCGTGCTCCCGCCTCTCTCGGCCTCAGCACAGCTGCCTCAGGAGGCACAGAGCCCACCAGTCGGGAAAACCACCCGGGGCAGTGGGTGGTGGCTGGCCGAAGGCCCAGGCACCCTGCGGTCACCCAGCTGCACCCGTTGGCTCTCCTCCACGACCAACCAACCCGCCGAGCGACCGACCGCCTCCCCACGGGCGGGTGGGGGGGGTGGGGCTCCATGGGCAGGCCCACCCCACCCAGCGTGGCGGCGCCTCCCACCCTCCGGCCGGCCACCCACCTTCAGCCGGTGCTCCTGTTGCAGCCGTGGCTCACACCCCAGCCCACCAACACAGGCCCCGCCCCGAGTCACCTGCTCTGACGGGGACCTGGGCAGAGGGCCGGGTCTGGCTGGCTGCATCCTGGCTCTCTCTGGGCTCCAGCGCCCCTCCTTCCCCGTGCCCTGGGATGCGGACAACAACCCAGCAGGAGCTGAAGCTCTGTGCTTCTCTCTCTTTCTCTCTCTGCCTGCCTCTTGCTCTCTAGCGTGCTCTCTCTCTCTCTCTCTCTCTCTCTCTCTCTCTCTCTCTGTGTGTGTGTGTGTGTGTCCCTCCAAAACCCTACCCATCCATCCAAGGCTAACCACCACCACCACCACACCACACCACACCCACCCCAACCAACCATTCTGCCCATCCTCAACTCTATGCAGCTTGCCAAGCATCCTGGGCCCTAGAGGCGCGTGGAGCAGCTCCTTCTGCTTGCGCGTGCTCGCCCTGCTCCACGGAAAGCGGCTGCAATGGAGCAGCTCGTGGGGATCAGCCTCCGGGCCTGTGGCGGCTCCTGGCGTCGCCCACCGACGGTGCATGGGTGGTTCAGTGGTAGAATTCTCGCCTGCCACGCGGGAGGCCCGGGTTCGATTCCCGGCCCATGCAGCTCCTGCTCCCCTTTTGCTTGGGCAGCCCCAGCGGGGCCTGTGCGCGCGCCGCTCCCTCGGCCGCCTCTCTGCCCACGCTTGCACCAGCACTCTTGCCACACGCGCTCCCAAGCCCCACTGGCCGCCGAACCCCGCCTAGCCCAGCGCTTCAGCCCTCGCACCCCTGCCTCCTTCCTAGCCTCTGCCTCTCCTGATACCCACTTCGGGCCCACGCGCTGCACTTCCGGCCGCTGAGCCGCCAAGCCCCGCCGCTTCGCCTCCCCACACCCTGCTCTCACAACCACCGCCATCGCGCCACTGGCCTTGGCACCCTTCCACGACTGCTGGACAGATGCCGGCCCCCGTTTGGGGCTCACGCCCTGGCCCTAGGCTGCTTGGCATGCCAGCCACCAGAACGGACACCCGACTCCAGCCCTGCCACGCGCCCCCACACACCGCCCCCAGTGCCCGGGGCGGGGCCCCTCCCAACCCACTGCGCGCGCCAGGCTCCACGCCTGAGACGCTGCCCTCTCAGTCCCGTCGGCCTGTCGCCCCCGAGACCTGCCCTAAGCGCCTGGGCAGCTCCGCCCTTGCCTTGGAGGCCCTGTGTGGGCACAAGGAGCCTGAGCCGCTACTTGACGCGGGCCGAGCCGCCACAGAGTAGGGCGGAGAACCGCATGCAGGGATCGAGGCGTCAGTCGGGACGCAGAGAGAGCGAGCTCAGAGATGAGGCGGGGATTGGGACGTGCTACCACCTCCGTGGCGCCTGGGGTCCCCGCGACGGGGACCGCACCTGGGGGGTCGGTTCCCTCCCGTGCACAGAGAGCCCACAGTGAAACGCCAGCGTGTGCCGCTCCCCTCTCCTCCACCTTGTCCCCACACACTGGCTGGCTGTCGTCTCGGCTCTCGGGGCTGTCCGCAAGCCCTCTCCCACCTCCTCCCGGAGGAGGAGGCTCCCTCACCTATGGCCAGCCGCCGGCATTGCCCAGGCCTCCAGCTTGCCGGCCCTCTCCAGCCGGCTGGTCTCGCATCTGCATCCTGCATCCTGCATCCTGCATCCTGCATCCTGCATCCTGCATCCCGGGGGGTGGCGGCGGGGAGGGGTGCCAAGTGCAGGGCCCCTCTGGGGCAGCTCCCACGCGTTCAAGCCCCAAGCCCACCTGGGAGCCTGGATCCATCGGCTCACGGTGGGAAAACCAAAGCAATTGCACCCTGGGCTGGTGACTCTCGCCCACGAGGGCATGGCACATGGCACCTGGCCCCTGGCCCAACGGGCAGGGAGAGAAGGCGTGGCCTCTGTGTGTGTGTGTGTGTGTGCCGGGGAGAGTGTGTGCTGGCTTGCCTGGCACAGGCACTGCTGCTGCGACGGAAGCCCGGGCCACTCCCAGGCAGGTGGAGAAGGGCGAGGGCAGGGAGCCCGAGAAGGCATCTTGCTGTGCTGGGGCGAGTTTGCCTTGGGTGGGGGTAGGAGTGCTAGGTCTGCTGAGAGCCAGCGGGGTGTGGGTGTGGGTGTGGGTGTGGGTGTGGGTGTGGGTGTGTGTGTGTGTGCGCGCGCGTGCGCACGCATGCAGAAGCACACGCACTCCTGTGCTTGGTGCCGGTCGCGGTGATCTGGTGACTGAGGACATGAGCCCGAGTGCGTGCAGGCAGCGGCTGTTCCGGGATTGCGGCGTCCTGGGTGTGCGCGTGGACGTGTGTTTGCGCACGCGCGCGCGCGGCCACTTCTAGGTTGGGGGTGTTCTGGCTGCCCAGGAGTGGCGGAGAAAGGCTGGCAGGGGCACTTGGGACTGGGCAGGGGAGGCGCGGGAGCAGGGGGACAGCGAGAAGCCTGGAGGTGGGGAGCGGCCGAAGGTGCTGAGGTGGCGCAGCTGGCGAAAAGGACGTGAGGGCGGCCGCGGAGGCAGAGGCGCAGGGCTTGGGCTTGGGCTTGGGCTTGGGCTTGGGCTTGGGCTTGGGCTTGGGCTTGGGCTGGCGCCGGCAGGGCACGGGCTTGGAGGGTGGGCGTGGCCCCGTTGCACAAGCAGTTGGTTGCGCGCTTGTGCAAAAGTGGGCGGGCTGTGCTGCGGGAGCGGCGGGCTGGCATGTGTGCGCGCGCGCGTGCACCAACAGCCCGGCGAGGAAGAAGAAAGGCTTCCCTGACCGGGAATCGAACCCGGGCCGCGGCGGTGAGAGCGCCGAATCCTAACCACTAGACCACCAGGGAGCGTCGGGCTGCGCGCCTGGCCTGGGCCTCTGCCCGCTGCAGCCGGCGCCTGGCTGCCAATGGGCAGGGCCAGCGCCAGCGGCGGCGGCGGCGGCAGCGCCTGGCCCGCCGCGCTGCTCCCACGGCCAACCCCCGGCTGCCCCGCCCGGGCCAGCCCACCACGGGCCCCCGCCCGCCATCCGCCCTGACCTCCAAAACACACGGCGCGCCTCCGTTCTTGGGCCCCGCGCACGCCCTGCCACGCAGCGCTCAGCCAAGTCCGCCGCACCTGGGCGGCCGGGCGGCCAAGCGCCACGACCCCCGCCTCTGCCAAAAGGTGGGCGCGCTGCGTTGGCCGGGAATCGAACCCGGGTCAACTGCTTGGAAGGCAGCTATGCTCACCACTATACCACCAACGCCTCTCGCCACGGGCGGCCTGGCCACGCGCCGCCCGGCTTGCCCGGAGCGCGCCGCCGCCCGCCGCCCGCCGCCCGCCGCCCCCGTGCCCCGACGGGGCGCCTCGCCCGCACTTGCCCGCTGCCACCCCAAGGCCGCCCGGCGCCCCGCCTGCCAAGCCCAGCACGCCTGCCCGATCCACGCGCGCGCCCTCGCGCATCCACACGCACGCCAGCCGCTTCCCCGTCTGCGCACGCGCCCGCGCCCGCGCCCGCCTCCGCCCAGCGGCTCCACGTCTCCTTACTCCCGGGCCCCTGCCTCCGGATCCAGCGTGGCCCCGGCGGCGCGCGCATCCGTGTCCGCGTCGGCCCTCAGCTGGCTCGTCCAAGCCCTCGTGCACCAGGGGTCCGGCCAGGCGACGGACCGCACCCGCAGGCTCGCTCCCCGGCTCGTCCGCGCCCGCTCAGCCAGCGCACCAAGCCCTGTCGGCGGTGGGCGAGCGGAAGCTCCCGAAAACTCCTCGCGCGCGGCTCGCAGCAGCGACCCCTGGGCGCCCAACACGGGTGCGTGTCCGGGGCCCGCAGGCCACACGGCCCCTGGTGCTCCGCGCGCGGGGGCCGGAGTGCGGGGCCCGGCGTGCGCCGCCTGGCTAAAAAGGGCGGCTTGCCTCCCCGTCGGGGAATCGAACCCCGGTCTCCCGCGTGACAGGCGGGGATACTCACCACTATACTAACGAGGACGGCGGCAGCTATCCTCGGGTCCCCTCGACCCCTCTGCGCCCTCCCGCACCCGACCCCTGCCCTCCACCGCCCACACACCGGCTCCAGGGACAACCGCCACCCGTCGTCCCCGGTCCCCACAACCTACTGCCTTCACCCGCACGTGGACCCCCGACCCGGGACCACAACATGGTAGCTTCCAGGAGCATAGAACCAACCAACCGGAGGAGCCAGGTGAAGCCAGGGAGGAGGAGGAGGAAGATGAGGAAGAGCAGCAGCAGCAGCAAGAGGAGGGGGAAGAAGAGCCAGCGGAGGGGCACGGGGAGGAAGAGGAGGAAGAGAACCACCAGGAAAGCCCAGAGGGAGAGGAGGAGGAGGAGGAGGAGGAGGACCGGGACGACCCGGTGGGCGGGGCTGAACGGGGGGGCGGGGGCGGGGGCGGGGGCGGGGCTGGGAGGAGCGGGCGGCCCGGCCCGGCCCACAGCGCTCGGGAGAGGTGCGTCTGCGATGCGTCCCGGGGCGCTGCCGGATGCCCCGTGCGGCCTCCAGAAGCGGGCAGCGGCGCCCTGCAAGCCCCGGCCAGCGGAGCTGCCCCGGGCCCCGCGCGCCCCGCGGCGTGCGCCCTGGCACCGCAGCCCACGGCCCAGGCGGCGCGACCGACCAAGGCCGCAGTCCTGGGCGCGCTCTCCCAGCCAAGGGAACGGCCCCGCGACCCGGCCCGCCGTCAGGATGGCCGAGCGGTCTAAGGCGCTGCGTTCAGGTCGCAGTCTCCCCTGGAGGCGTGGGTTCGAATCCCACTCCTGACAAGCATGCCTTTTTGGCACGCCCAGTCCAGCCTCGCAGCCGTCGTGCAACACGCCGCTGGCCGCTCCGGCTCTCCAGCCGTCGCGAGCGAGACCCCGCCTTGCCGGCCCACACGTGGCACTCCCACAGGGACCCCGCTCCAACTGGCCAGCCGTGCCTTCCGCCCTCTGCCCTCTGCCCACAGCCCCGAGCGCGCAGGCACTCCCGCCCCCCTCTCCCCACGACACCACTCCTCGGGACCCACCTGCCTCCGAGTCTTCCTGGCTCCTCCGCTGCTCTCCCGCCACCCTCTGCCGCTACCTTCCGCACCTTCACGGCCCTCCGCCTCCCAGCCCCAGTCCCCAGATCTCCTCCACCTCTCTCCGCCACCTGCCAGCCCCAGAGCGCTGAACCGACGGGCGGCACGCCCAGAGTCCTCCCGAGCGTCCCCGAAACACCTGTCTGCAGCCAGCCCACCCAGAGCAGAGCCCTTCGGCCGCGTCCCACCTCCTCGCCCTCGCCGCGCACCCCCGCCTGCCTGCCTACCTGCCTGCCTGCCTGCTCGGGACAGCGCGCTGCCCGGGATCCTGCTCCTCGGAGCCCTTTGCTGACGCCGTGCTCCCGCCTCTCTCGGCCTCAGCACAGCTGCCTCAGGAGGCACAGAGCCCACCAGTCGGGAAAACCACCCGGGGCAGTGGGTGGTGGCTGGCCGAAGGCCCAGGCACCCTGCGGTCACCCAGCTGCACCCGTTGGCTCTCCTCCACGACCAACCAACCCGCCGAGCGACCGACCGCCTCCCCACGGGCGGGTGGGGGGGGTGGGGCTCCATGGGCAGGCCCACCCCACCCAGCGTGGCGGCGCCTCCCACCCTCCGGCCGGCCACCCACCTTCAGCCGGTGCTCCTGTTGCAGCCGTGGCTCACACCCCAGCCCACCAACACAGGCCCCGCCCCGAGTCACCTGCTCTGACGGGGACCTGGGCAGAGGGCCGGGTCTGGCTGGCTGCATCCTGGCTCTCTCTGGGCTCCAGCGCCCCTCCTTCCCCGTGCCCTGGGATGCGGACAACAACCCAGCAGGAGCTGAAGCTCTGTGCTTCTCTCTCTTTCTCTCTCTGCCTGCCTCTTGCTCTCTAGCGTGCTCTCTCTCTCTCTCTCTCTCTCTCTCTCTCTCTCTCTGTGTGTGTGTGTGTCCCTCCAAAACCCTACCCATCCATCCAAGGCTAACCACCACCACCACCACACCACACCACACCCACCCCAACCAACCATTCTGCCCATCCTCAACTCTATGCAGCTTGCCAAGCATCCTGGGCCCTAGAGGCGCGTGGAGCAGCTCCTTCTGCTTGCGCGTGCTCGCCCTGCTCCACGGAAAGCGGCTGCAATGGAGCAGCTCGTGGGGATCAGCCTCCGGGCCTGTGGCGGCTCCTGGCGTCGCCCACCGACGGTGCATGGGTGGTTCAGTGGTAGAATTCTCGCCTGCCACGCGGGAGGCCCGGGTTCGATTCCCGGCCCATGCAGCTCCTGCTCCCCTTTTGCTTGGGCAGCCCCAGCGGGGCCTGTGCGCGCGCCGCTCCCTCGGCCGCCTCTCTGCCCAGGCTTGCACCAGCACTCTTGCCACACGCGCTCCCAAGCCCCACTGGCCGCCGAACCCCGCCTAGCCCAGCGCTTCAGCCCTCGCACCCCTGCCTCCTTCCTAGCCTCTGCCTCTCCTGATACCCACTTCGGGCCCACGCGCTGCACTTCCGGCCGCTGAGCCGCCAAGCCCCGCCGCTTCGCCTCCCCACACCCTGCTCTCACAACCACCGCCATCGCGCCACTGGCCTTGGCACCCTTCCACGACTGCTGGACAGATGCCGGCCCCCGTTTGGGGCTCACGCCCTGGCCCTAGGCTGCTTGGCATGCCAGCCACCAGAACGGACACCCGACTCCAGCCCTGCCACGCGCCCCCACACACCGCCCCCAGTGCCCGGGGCGGGGCCCCTCCCAACCCACTGCGCGCGCGAGGCTCCACGCCTGAGACGCTGCCCTCTCAGTCCCGTCGACCTGTCGCCCACGAGACCTGCCCTCAGCGCCTGGGCAGCTCCGCCCTTGCCTTGGAGGCCCTGTGTGGGCACAAGGAGCCTGAGCCGCTACTTGACGCGGGCCGAGCCGCCACAGAGTAGGGCGGAGAACCGCATGCAGGGATCGAGGCGTCAGTCGGGACGCAGAGAGAGCGAGCTCAGAGATGAGGCGGGGATTGGGACGTACTACCACCTCCGTGGCGCCTGGGGTCCCCGCGACGGGGACCGCACCTGGGGGGTCGGTTCCCTCCCGTGCACAGAGAGCCCACAGTGAAACGCCAGCGTGTGCCGCTCCCCTCTCCTCCACCTTGTCCCCACACACTGGCTGGCTGTCGTCTCGGCTCTCGGGGCTGTCCGCAAGCCCTCTCCCACCTCCTCCCGGAGGAGGAGGCTCCCTCACCTATGGCCAGCCGCCGGCATTGCCCAGGGCTCCAGCTTGCCGGCCCTCTCCAGCCGGCTGGTCTCGCATCTGCATCCTGCATCCTGCATCCTGCATCCTGCATCCTGCATCCCGGGGGGTGGCGGCGGGGAGGGGTGCCAAGTGCAGGGCCCCTCTGGGGCAGCTCCCACGCGTTCAAGCCCCAAGCCCACCTGGGAGCCTGGATCCATCGGCTCACGGTGGGAAAACCAAAGCAATTGCACCCTGGGCTGGTGACTCTCGCCCACGAGGGCATGGCACATGGCACCTGGCCCCTGGCCCAACGGGCAGGGAGAGAAGGCGTGGCCTCTGTGTGTGTGTGTGTGTGTGCCGGGGAGAATGTGTGCCGGCTTGCCTGGCACAGGCACTGCTGCTGCGACGGAAGCCCGGGCCACTCCCAGGCAGGTGGAGAAGGGCGAGGGCAGGGAGCCCGAGAAGGCATCTTGCTGTGCTGGGGCGAGTTTGCCTTGGGTGGGGGTAGGAGTGCTAGGTCTGCTGAGAGCCAGCGGGGTGTGGGTGTGGGTGTGGGTGTGGGTGTGGGTGTGGGTGTGGGTGTGGGTGTGTGTGCGCGCGCGTGCGCACGCATGCAGAAGCACACGCACTCCTGTGCTTGGTGCCGGTCGCGGTGATCTGGTGACTGAGGACATGAGCCCGAGTGCGTGCAGGCAGCGGCTGTTCCGGGATTGCGGCGTCCTGGGTGTGCGCGTGGACGTGTGTTTGCGCACGCGCGCGCGCGGCCACTTCTAGGTTGGGGGTGTTCTGGCTGCCCAGGAGTGGCGGAGAAAGGCTGGCAGGGGCACTTGGGACTGGGCAGGGGAGGCGCGGGAGCAGGGGGACAGCGAGAAGCCTGGAGGTGGGGAGCGGCCGAAGGTGCTGAGGTGGCGCAGCTGGCGAAAAGGATGTGAGGGCGGCCGCGGAGGCAGAGGCGCAGGGCTTGGGCTTGGGCTTGGGCTTGGGCTTGGGCTTGGGCTTGGGCTGGCGCCGGCAGGGCACGGGCTTGGAGGGTGGGCGTGGCCCCGTTGCACAAGCAGTTGGTTGCGCGCTTGTGCAAAAGTGGGCGGGCTGTGCTGCGGGAGCGGCGGGCTGGCATGTGTGCGCGCGCGCGTGCACCAACAGCCCGGCGAGGAAGAAGAAAGGCTTCCCTGACCGGGAATCGAACCCGGGCCGCGGCGGTGAGAGCGCCGAATCCTAACCACTAGACCACCAGGGAGCGTCGGGCTGCGCGCCCGGCCTGGGCCTCTGCCCGCTGCAGCCGGCGCCTGGCTGCCAATGGGCAGGGCCAGCGCCAGCGGCGGCGGCGGCGGCGGCGGCGGCGGCGGCAGCGCCTGGCCCGCCGCGCTGCTCCCACGGCCAACCCCCGGCTGCCCCGCCCGGGCCAGCCGACCACGGGCCCCCGCCCGCCATCCGCCCTGACCTCCAAAACACACGGCGCGCCTCCGTTCTTGGGCCCCGCGCACGCCCTGCCACGCAGCGCTCAGCCAAGTCCGCCGCACCTGGGCGGCCGGGCGGCCAAGCGCCACGACCCCCGCCTCTGCCAAAAGGTGGGCGCGCTGCGTTGGCCGGGAATCGAACCCGGGTCAACTGCTTGGAAGGCAGCTATGCTCACCACTATACCACCAACGCCTCTCGCCACGGGCGGCCTGGCCACGCGCCGCCCGGCTTGCCCGGAGCGCGCCGCCGCCCGCCGCCCGCCGCCCCCGTGCCCCGACGGGGCGCCTCGCCCGCACTTGCCCGCTGCCACCCCAAGGCCGCCCGGCGCCCCGCCTGCCAAGCCCAGCACGCCTGCCCGATCCACGCGCGCGCCCTCGCGCAACCACACGCACGCCAGCCGCTTCCCCGTCTGCGCACGCGCCCGCGCCCGCCTCCGCCCAGCGGCTCCACGTCTCCTTACTCCCGGGCCCCTGCCTCCGGATCCAGCGTGGCCCCGGCGGCGCGCGCATCCGTGTCCGCGTCGGCCCTCAGCTGGCTCGTCCAAGCCCTCGTGCACCAGGGGTCCGGCCAGGCGACGGACCGCACCCGCAGGCTCGCTCCCCGGCTCGTCCGCGCCCGCTCAGCCAGCGCACCAAGCCCTGTCGGCGGTGGGCGAGCGGAAGCTCCCGAAAACTCCTCGCGCGCGGCTCGCAGCAGCGACCCCTGGGCGCCCAACACGGGTGCGTGTCCGGGGCCCGCAGGCCACACGGCCCCTGGTGCTCCGCGCGCGGGGGCCGGAGTGCGGGGCCCGGCGTGCGCCGCCTGGCTAAAAAGGGCGGCTTGCCTCCCCGTCGGGGAATCGAACCCCGGTCTCCCGCGTGACAGGCGGGGATACTCACCACTATACTAACGAGGACGGCGGCAGCTACCCTCGGGTCCCCTCGACCCCTCTGCGCCCTCCCGCACCCGACCCCTGCCCTCCACCGCCCACACACCGGCTCCAGGGACAACCGCCACCCGTCGTCCCCGGTCCCCACAACCTACTGCCTTCACCCGCACGTGGACCCCCGACCCGGGACCACAACATGGTAGCTTCCAGGAGCATAGAACCAACCAACCGGAGGAGCCAGGTGAAGCCAGGGAGGAGGAGGAGGAAGATGAGGAAGAGCAGCAGCAGCAGCAAGAGGAGGGGGAAGAAGAGCCAGCGGAGGGGCACGGGGAGGAAGAGGAGGAAGAGAACCACCAGGAAAGCCCAGAGGGAGAGGAGGAGGAGGAGGAGGAGGAGGAGGAGGAGGACCGGGACGACCCGGTGGGCGGGGCTGAACGGGGGGGGCGGGGGCGGGGGCGGGGCTGGGAGGAGCGGGCGGCCCGGCCCGGCCCACAGCGCTCGGGAGAGGTGCGTCTGCGATGCGTCCCGGGGCGCTGCCGGATGCCCCGTGCGGCCTCCAGAAGCGGGCAGCGGCGCCCTGCAAGCCCCGGCCAGCGGAGCTGCCCCGGGCCCCGCGCGCCCCGCGGCGTGCGCCCTGGCACCGCAGCCCACGGCCCAGGCGGCGCGACCGACCAAGGCCGCAGTCCTGGGCGCGCTCTCCCAGCCAAGGGAACGGCCCCGCGACCCGGCCCGCCGTCAGGATGGCCGAGCGGTCTAAGGCGCTGCGTTCAGGTCGCAGTCTCCCCTGGAGGCGTGGGTTCGAATCCCACTCCTGACAAGCATGCCTTTTTGGCACGCCCAGTCCAGCCTCGCAGCCGTCGTGCAACACGCCGCTGGCCGCTCCGGCTCTCCAGCCGTCGCGAGCGAGACCCCGCCTTGCCGGCCCACACGTGGCACTCCCACAGGGACCCCGCTCCAACTGGCCAGCCGTGCCTTCCGCCCTCTGCCCTCTGCCCACAGCCCCGAGCGCGCAGGCACTCCCGCCCCCCTCTCCCCACGACACCACTCCTCGGGACCCACCTGCCTCCGAGTCTTCCTGGCTCCTCCGCTGCTCTCCCGCCACCCTCTGCCGCTACCTTCCGCACCTTCACGGCCCTCCGCCTCCCAGCCCCAGTCCCCAGATCTCCTCCACCTCTCTCCGCCACCTGCCAGCCCCAGAGCGCTGAACCGACGGGCGGCACGCCCAGAGTCCTCCCGAGCGTCCCCGAAACACCTGTCTGCAGCCAGCCCACCCAGAGCAGAGCCCTTCGGCCGCGTCCCACCTCCTCGCCCTCGCCGCGCACCCCCGCCTGCCTGCCTACCTGCCTGCCTGCCTGCTCGGGACAGCGCGCTGCCCGGGATCCTGCTCCTCGGAGCCCTTTGCTGACGCCGTGCTCCCGCCTCTCTCGGCCTCAGCACAGCTGCCTCAGGAGGCACAGAGCCCACCAGTCGGGAAAACCACCCGGGGCAGTGGGTGGTGGCTGGCCGAAGGCCCAGGCACCCTGCGGTCACCCAGCTGCACCCGTTGGCTCTCCTCCACGACCAACCAACCCGCCGAGCGACCGACCGCCTCCCCACGGGCGGGTGGGGGGGGTGGGGCTCCATGGGCAGGCCCACCCCACCCAGCGTGGCGGCGCCTCCCACCCTCCGGCCGGCCACCCACCTTCAGCCGGTGCTCCTGTTGCAGCCGTGGCTCACACCCCAGCCCACCAACACAGGCCCCGCCCCGAGTCACCTGCTCTGACGGGGACCTGGGCAGAGGGCCGGGTCTGGCTGGCTGCATCCTGGCTCTCTCTGGGCTCCAGCGCCCCTCCTTCCCCGTGCCCTGGGATGCGGACAACAACCCAGCAGGAGCTGAAGCTCTGTGCTTCTCTCTCTTTCTCTCTCTGCCTGCCTCTTGCTCTCTAGCGTGCTCTCTCTCTCTCTCTCTCTCTCTCTCTCTCTCTCTCTGTGTGTGTGTGTGTCCCTCCAAAACCCTACCCATCCATCCAAGGCTAACCACCACCACCACCACACCACACCACACCCACCCCAACCAACCATTCTGCCCATCCTCAACTCTATGCAGCTTGCCAAGCATCCTGGGCCCTAGAGGCGCGTGGAGCAGCTCCTTCTGCTTGCGCGTGCTCGCCCTGCTCCACGGAAAGCGGCTGCAATGGAGCAGCTCGTGGGGATCAGCCTCCGGGCCTGTGGCGGCTCCTGGCGTCGCCCACCGACGGTGCATGGGTGGTTCAGTGGTAGAATTCTCGCCTGCCACGCGGGAGGCCCGGGTTCGATTCCCGGCCCATGCAGCTCCTGCTCCCCTTTTGCTTGGGCAGCCCCAGCGGGGCCTGTGCGCGCGCCGCTCCCTCGGCCGCCTCTCTGCCCAGGCTTGCACCAGCACTCTTGCCACACGCGCTCCCAAGCCCCACTGGCCGCCGAACCCCGCCTAGCCCAGCGCTTCAGCCCTCGCACCCCTGCCTCCTTCCTAGCCTCTGCCTCTCCTGATACCCACTTCGGGCCCACGCGCTGCACTTCCGGCCGCTGAGCCGCCAAGCCCCGCCGCTTCGCCTCCCCACACCCTGCTCTCACAACCACCGCCATCGCGCCACTGGCCTTGGCACCCTTCCACGACTGCTGGACAGATGCCGGCCCCCGTTTGGGGCTCACGCCCTGGCCCTAGGCTGCTTGGCATGCCAGCCACCAGAACGGACACCCGACTCCAGCCCTGCCACGCGCCCCCACACACCGCCCCCAGTGCCCGGGGCGGGGCCCCTCCCAACCCACTGCGCGCGCGAGGCTCCACGCCTGAGACGCTGCCCTCTCAGTCCCGTCGACCTGTCGCCCACGAGACCTGCCCTCAGCGCCTGGGCAGCTCCGCCCTTGCCTTGGAGGCCCTGTGTGGGCACAAGGAGCCTGAGCCGCTACTTGACGCGGGCCGAGCCGCCACAGAGTAGGGCGGAGAACCGCATGCAGGGATCGAGGCGTCAGTCGGGACGCAGAGAGAGCGAGCTCAGAGATGAGGCGGGGATTGGGACGTACTACCACCTCCGTGGCGCCTGGGGTCCCCGCGACGGGGACCGCACCTGGGGGGTCGGTTCCCTCCCGTGCACAGAGAGCCCACAGTGAAACGCCAGCGTGTGCCGCTCCCCTCTCCTCCACCTTGTCCCCACACACTGGCTGGCTGTCGTCTCGGCTCTCGGGGCTGTCCGCAAGCCCTCTCCCACCTCCTCCCGGAGGAGGAGGCTCCCTCACCTATGGCCAGCCGCCGGCATTGCCCAGGGCTCCAGCTTGCCGGCCCTCTCCAGCCGGCTGGTCTCGCATCTGCATCCTGCATCCTGCATCCTGCATCCTGCATCCTGCATCCCGGGGGGTGGCGGCGGGGAGGGGTGCCAAGTGCAGGGCCCCTCTGGGGCAGCTCCCACGCGTTCAAGCCCCAAGCCCACCTGGGAGCCTGGATCCATCGGCTCACGGTGGGAAAACCAAAGCAATTGCACCCTGGGCTGGTGACTCTCGCCCACGAGGGCATGGCACATGGCACCTGGCCCCTGGCCCAACGGGCAGGGAGAGAAGGCGTGGCCTCTGTGTGTGTGTGTGTGTGTGCCGGGGAGAATGTGTGCCGGCTTGCCTGGCACAGGCACTGCTGCTGCGACGGAAGCCCGGGCCACTCCCAGGCAGGTGGAGAAGGGCGAGGGCAGGGAGCCCGAGAAGGCATCTTGCTGTGCTGGGGCGAGTTTGCCTTGGGTGGGGGTAGGAGTGCTAGGTCTGCTGAGAGCCAGCGGGGTGTGGGTGTGGGTGTGGGTGTGGGTGTGGGTGTGGGTGTGGGTGTGGGTGTGTGTGCGCGCGCGTGCGCACGCATGCAGAAGCACACGCACTCCTGTGCTTGGTGCCGGTCGCGGTGATCTGGTGACTGAGGACATGAGCCCGAGTGCGTGCAGGCAGCGGCTGTTCCGGGATTGCGGCGTCCTGGGTGTGCGCGTGGACGTGTGTTTGCGCACGCGCGCGCGCGGCCACTTCTAGGTTGGGGGTGTTCTGGCTGCCCAGGAGTGGCGGAGAAAGGCTGGCAGGGGCACTTGGGACTGGGCAGGGGAGGCGCGGGAGCAGGGGGACAGCGAGAAGCCTGGAGGTGGGGAGCGGCCGAAGGTGCTGAGGTGGCGCAGCTGGCGAAAAGGATGTGAGGGCGGCCGCGGAGGCAGAGGCGCAGGGCTTGGGCTTGGGCTTGGGCTTGGGCTTGGGCTTGGGCTTGGGCTGGCGCCGGCAGGGCACGGGCTTGGAGGGTGGGCGTGGCCCCGTTGCACAAGCAGTTGGTTGCGCGCTTGTGCAAAAGTGGGCGGGCTGTGCTGCGGGAGCGGCGGGCTGGCATGTGTGCGCGCGCGCGTGCACCAACAGCCCGGCGAGGAAGAAGAAAGGCTTCCCTGACCGGGAATCGAACCCGGGCCGCGGCGGTGAGAGCGCCGAATCCTAACCACTAGACCACCAGGGAGCGTCGGGCTGCGCGCCCGGCCTGGGCCTCTGCCCGCTGCAGCCGGCGCCTGGCTGCCAATGGGCAGGGCCAGCGCCAGCGGCGGCGGCGGCGGCGGCGGCGGCGGCGGCAGCGCCTGGCCCGCCGCGCTGCTCCCACGGCCAACCCCCGGCTGCCCCGCCCGGGCCAGCCGACCACGGGCCCCCGCCCGCCATCCGCCCTGACCTCCAAAACACACGGCGCGCCTCCGTTCTTGGGCCCCGCGCACGCCCTGCCACGCAGCGCTCAGCCAAGTCCGCCGCACCTGGGCGGCCGGGCGGCCAAGCGCCACGACCCCCGCCTCTGCCAAAAGGTGGGCGCGCTGCGTTGGCCGGGAATCGAACCCGGGTCAACTGCTTGGAAGGCAGCTATGCTCACCACTATACCACCAACGCCTCTCGCCACGGGCGGCCTGGCCACGCGCCGCCCGGCTTGCCCGGAGCGCGCCGCCGCCCGCCGCCCGCCGCCCCCGTGCCCCGACGGGGCGCCTCGCCCGCACTTGCCCGCTGCCACCCCAAGGCCGCCCGGCGCCCCGCCTGCCAAGCCCAGCACGCCTGCCCGATCCACGCGCGCGCCCTCGCGCAACCACACGCACGCCAGCCGCTTCCCCGTCTGCGCACGCGCCCGCGCCCGCCTCCGCCCAGCGGCTCCACGTCTCCTTACTCCCGGGCCCCTGCCTCCGGATCCAGCGTGGCCCCGGCGGCGCGCGCATCCGTGTCCGCGTCGGCCCTCAGCTGGCTCGTCCAAGCCCTCGTGCACCAGGGGTCCGGCCAGGCGACGGACCGCACCCGCAGGCTCGCTCCCCGGCTCGTCCGCGCCCGCTCAGCCAGCGCACCAAGCCCTGTCGGCGGTGGGCGAGCGGAAGCTCCCGAAAACTCCTCGCGCGCGGCTCGCAGCAGCGACCCCTGGGCGCCCAACACGGGTGCGTGTCCGGGGCCCGCAGGCCACACGGCCCCTGGTGCTCCGCGCGCGGGGGCCGGAGTGCGGGGCCCGGCGTGCGCCGCCTGGCTAAAAAGGGCGGCTTGCCTCCCCGTCGGGGAATCGAACCCCGGTCTCCCGCGTGACAGGCGGGGATACTCACCACTATACTAACGAGGACGGCGGCAGCTACCCTCGGGTCCCCTCGACCCCTCTGCGCCCTCCCGCACCCGACCCCTGCCCTCCACCGCCCACACACCGGCTCCAGGGACAACCGCCACCCGTCGTCCCCGGTCCCCACAACCTACTGCCTTCACCCGCACGTGGACCCCCGACCCGGGACCACAACATGGTAGCTTCCAGGAGCATAGAACCAACCAACCGGAGGAGCCAGGTGAAGCCAGGGAGGAGGAGGAGGAAGATGAGGAAGAGCAGCAGCAGCAGCAAGAGGAGGGGGAAGAAGAGCCAGCGGAGGGGCACGGGGAGGAAGAGGAGGAAGAGAACCACCAGGAAAGCCCAGAGGGAGAGGAGGAGGAGGAGGAGGAGGAGGAGGAGGAGGACCGGGACGACCCGGTGGGCGGGGCTGAACGGGGGAGCGGGGGCGGGGGCGGGGCTGGGAGGAGCGGGCGGCCCGGCCCGGCCCACAGCGCTCGGGAGAGGTGCGTCTGCGATGCGTCCCGGGGCGCTGCCGGATGCCCCGTGCGGCCTCCAGAAGCGGGCAGCGGCGCCCTGCAAGCCCCGGCCAGCGGAGCTGCCCCGGGCCCCGCGCGCCCCGCGGCGTGCGCCCTGGCACCGCAGCCCACGGCCCAGGCGGCGCGACCGACCAAGGCCGCAGTCCTGGGCGCGCTCTCCCAGCCAAGGGAACGGCCCCGCGACCCGGCCCGCCGTCAGGATGGCCGAGCGGTCTAAGGCGCTGCGTTCAGGTCGCAGTCTCCCCTGGAGGCGTGGGTTCGAATCCCACTCCTGACAAGCATGCCTTTTTGGCACGCCCAGTCCAGCCTCGCAGCCGTCGTGCAACACGCCGCTGGCCGCTCCGGCTCTCCAGCCGTCGCGAGCGAGACCCCGCCTTGCCGGCCCACACGTGGCACTCCCACAGGGACCCCGCTCCAACTGGCCAGCCGTGCCTTCCGCCCTCTGCCCTCTGCCCACAGCCCCGAGCGCGCAGGCACTCCCGCCCCCCTCTCCCCACGACACCACTCCTCGGGACCCACCTGCCTCCGAGTCTTCCTGGCTCCTCCGCTGCTCTCCCGCCACCCTCTGCCGCTACCTTCCGCACCTTCACGGCCCTCCGCCTCCCAGCCCCAGTCCCCAGATCTCCTCCACCTCTCTCCACCACCTGCCAGCCCCAGAGCGCTGAACCGACGGGCGGCACGCCCAGAGTCCTCCCGAGCGTCCCCGAAACACCTGTCTGCAGCCAGCCCACCCAGAGCAGAGCCCTTCGGCCGCGTCCCACCTCCTCGCCCTCGCCGCGCACCCCCGCCTGCCTGCCTACCTGCCTGCCTGCCTGCTCGGGACAGCGCGCTGCCCGGGATCCTGCTCCTCGGAGCCCTTTGCTGACGCCGTGCTCCCGCCTCTCTCGGCCTCAGCACAGCTGCCTCAGGAGGCACAGAGCCCACCAGTCGGGAAAACCACCCGGGGCAGTGGGTGGTGGCTGGCCGAAGGCCCAGGCACCCTGCGGTCACCCAGCTGCACCCGTTGGCTCTCCTCCACGACCAACCAACCCTCCGGCCGGCCACCCACCTTCAGCCGGTGCTCCTGTTGCAGCCGTGGCTCACACCCCAGCCCACCAACACAGGCCCCGCCCCGAGTCACCTGCTCTGACGGGGACCTGGGCAGAGGGCCGGGTCTGGCTGGCTGCATCCTGGCTCTCTCTGGGCTCCAGCGCCCCTCCTTCCCCGTGCCCTGGGATGCGGACAACAACCCAGCAGGAGCTGAAGCTCTGTGCTTCTCTCTCTTTCTCTCTCTGCCTGCCTCTTGCTCTCTAGCGTGCTCTCTCTCTCTCTCTCTCTCTCTCTCTCTCTCTCTCTCTGTGTGTGTGTGTGTGTGTCCCTCCAAAACCCTACCCATCCATCCAAGGCTAACCACCACCACCACCACACCACACCACACCCACCCCAACCAACCATTCTGCCCATCCTCAACTCTATGCAGCTTGCCAAGCATCCTGGGCCCTAGAGGCGCGTGGAGCAGCTCCTTCTGCTTGCGCGTGCTCGCCCTGCTCCACGGAAAGCGGCTGCAATGGAGCAGCTCGTGGGGATCAGCCTCCGGGCCTGTGGCGGCTCCTGGCGTCGCCCACCGACGGTGCATGGGTGGTTCAGTGGTAGAATTCTCGCCTGCCACGCGGGAGGCCCGGGTTCGATTCCCGGCCCATGCAGCTCCTGCTCCCCTTTTGCTTGGGCAGCCCCAGCGGGGCCTGTGCGCGCGCCGCTCCCTCGGCCGCCTCTCTGCCCACGCTTGCACCAGCACTCTTGCCACACGCGCTCCCAAGCCCCACTGGCCGCCGAACCCCGCCTAGCCCAGCGCTTCAGCCCTCGCACCCCTGCCTCCTTCCTAGCCTCTGCCTCTCCTGATACCCACTTCGGGCCCACGCGCTGCACTTCCGGCCGCTGAGCCGCCAAGCCCCGCCGCTTCGCCTCCCCACACCCTGCTCTCACAACCACCGCCATCGCGCCACTGGCCTTGGCACCCTTCCACGACTGCTGGACAGATGCCGGCCCCCGTTTGGGGCTCACGCCCTGGCCCTAGGCTGCTTGGCATGCCAGCCACCAGAACGGACACCCGACTCCAGCCCTGCCACGCGCCCCCACACACCGCCCCCAGTGCCCGGGGCGGGGCCCCTCCCAACCCACTGCGCGCGCGAGGCTCCACGCCTGAGACGCTGCCCTCTCAGTCCCGTCGACCTGTCGCCCCCGAGACCTGCCCTCAGCGCCTGGGCAGCTCCGCCCTTGCCTTGGAGGCCCTGTGTGGGCACAAGGAGCCTGAGCCGCTACTTGACGCGGGCCGAGCCGCCACAGAGTAGGGCGGAGAACCGCATGCAGGGATCGAGGCGTCAGTCGGGACGCAGAGAGAGCGAGCTCAGAGATGAGGCGGGGATTGGGACGTGCTACCACCTCCATGGCGCCTGGGGTCCCCGCGACGGGGACCGCACCTGGGGGGTCGGTTCCCTCCCGTGCACAGAGAGCCCACAGTGAAACGCCAGCGTGTGCCGCTCCCCTCTCCTCCACCTTGTCCCCACACACTGGCTGGCTGTCGTCTCGGCTCTCGGGGCTGTCCGCAAGCCCTCTCCCACCTCCTCCCGGAGGAGGAGGCTCCCTCACCTATGGCCAGCCGCCGGCATTGCCCAGGGCTCCAGCTTGCCGGCCCTCTCCAGCCGGCTGGTCTCGCATCTGCATCCTGCATCCTGCATCCTGCATCCTGCATCCTGCATCCTGCATCCTGCATTCTGCATCCCGGGGGGTGGCGGCGGGGAGGGGTGCCAAGTGCAGGGCCCCTCTGGGGCAGCTCCCACGCGTTCAAGCCCCAAGCCCACCTGGGAGCCTGGATCCATCGGCTCACGGTGGGAAAACCAAAGCAATTGCACCCTGGGCTGGTGACTCTCGCCCACGAGGGCATGGCACATGGCACCTGGCCCCTGGCCCAACGGGCAGGGAGAGAAGGCGTGGCCTCTGTGTGTGTGTGTGTGTGTGTGCCGGGGAGAATGTGTGCCGGCTTGCCTGGCACAGGCACTGCTGCTGCGACGGAAGCCCGGGCCACTCCCAGGCAGGTGGAGAAGGGCGAGGGCAGGGAGCCCGAGAAGGCATCTTGCTGTGCTGGGGCGAGTTTGCCTTGAGTGGGGGTAGGAGTGCTAGGTCTGCTGAGAGCCAGCGGGGTGTGGGTGTGGGTGTGGGTGTGGGTGTGGGTGTGTGTGCGCGCGCGTGCGCACGCATGCAGAAGCACACGCACTCCTGTGCTTGGTGCCGGTCGCGGTGATCTGGTGACTGAGGACATGAGCCCGAGTGCGTGCAGGCAGCGGCTGTTCCGGGATTGCGGCGTCCTGGGTGTGCGCGTGGACGTGTGTTTGCGCACGCGCGCGCGCGGCCACTTCTAGGTTGGGGGTGTTCTGGCTGCCCAGGAGTGGCGGAGAAAGGCTGGCAGGGGCACTTGGGACTGGGCAGGGGAGGCGCGGGAGCAGGGGGACAGCGAGAAGCCTGGAGGTGGGGAGCGGCCGAAGGTGCTGAGGTGGCGCAGCTGGCGAAAAGGACGTGAGGGCGGCCGCGGAGGCAGAGGCGCAGGGCTTGGGCTTGGGCTTGGGCTTGGGCTTGGGCTTGGGCTTGGGCTGGCGCCGGCAGGGCACGGGCTTGGAGGGTGGGCGTGGCCCCGTTGCACAAGCAGTTGGTTGCGCGCTTGTGCAAAAGTGGGCGGGCTGTGCTGCGGGAGCGGCGGGCTGGCATGTGTGCGCGCGCGCGTGCACCAACAGCCCGGCGAGGAAGAAGAAAGGCTTCCCAGACAGGGAATGGAACCCGGGCCGCGGCGGTGAGAGCGCCGAATCCTAACCACTAGACCACCAGGGAGCGTCGGGCTGCGCGCCTGGCCTGGGCCTCTGCCCGCTGCAGCCGGCGCCTGGCTGCCAATGGGCAGGGCCAGCGCCAGCGGCGGCGGCGGCGGCAGCGCCTGGCCCGCCGCGCTGCTCCCACGGCCAACCCCCGGCTGCCCCGCCCGGGCCAGCCCACCACGGGCCCCCGCCCGCCATCCGCCCTGACCTCCAAAACACACGGCGCGCCTCCGTTCTTGGGCCCCGCGCACGCCCTGCCACGCAGCGCTCAGCCAAGTCCGCCGCACCTGGGCGGCCGGGCGGCCAAGCGCCACGACCCCCGCCTCTGCCAAAAGGTGGGCGCGCTGCGTTGGCCGGGAATCGAACCCGGGTCAACTGCTTGGAAGGCAGCTATGCTCACCACTATACCACCAACGCCTCTCGCCACGGGCGGCCTGGCCACGCGCCGCCCGGCTTGCCCGGAGCGCGCCGCCGCCCGCCGCCCGCCGCCCCCGTGCCCCGACGGGGCGCCTCGCCCGCACTTGCCCGCTGCCACCCCAAGGCCGCCCGGCGCCCCGCCTGCCAAGCCCAGCACGCCTGCCCGATCCACGCGCGCGCCCTCGCGCATCCACACGCACGCCAGCCGCTTCCCCGTCTGCGCACGCGCCCGCGCCCGCGCCCGCCTCCGCCCAGCGGCTCCACGTCTCCTTACTCCCGGGCCCCTGCCTCCGGATCCAGCGTGGCCCCGGCGGCGCGCGCATCCGTGTCCGCGTCGGCCCTCAGCTGGCTCGTCCAAGCCCTCGTGCACCAGGGGTCCGGCCAGGCGACGGACCGCACCCGCAGGCTCGCTCCCCGGCTCGTCCGCGCCCGCTCAGCCAGCGCACCAAGCCCTGTCGGCGGTGGGCGAGCGGAAGCTCCCGAAAACTCCTCGCGCGCGGCTCGCAGCAGCGACCCCTGGGCGCCCAACACGGGTGCGTGTCCGGGGCCCGCAGGCCACACGGCCCCTGGTGCTCCGCGCGCGGGGGCCGGAGTGCGGGGCCCGGCGTGCGCCGCCTGGCTAAAAAGGGCGGCTTGCCTCCCCGTCGGGGAATCGAACCCCGGTCTCCCGCGTGACAGGCGGGGATACTCACCACTATACTAACGAGGACGGCGGCAGCTACCCTCGGGTCCCCTCGACCCCTCTGCGCCCTCCCGCACCCGACCCCTGCCCTCCACCGCCCACACACCGGCTCCAGGGACAACCGCCACCCGTCGTCCCCGGTCCCCACAACCTACTGCCTTCACCCGCACGTGGACCCCCGACCCGGGACCACAACATGGTAGCTTCCAGGAGCATAGAACCAACCAACCGGAGGAGCCAGGTGAAGCCAGGGAGGAGGAGGAGGAAGATGAGGAAGAGCAGCAGCAGCAGCAAGAGGAGGGGGAAGAAGAGCCAGCGGAGGGGCACGGGGAGGAAGAGGAGGAAGAGAACCACCAGGAAAGCCCAGAGGGAGAGGAGGAGGAGGAGGAGGAGGAGGAGGAGGACCGGGACGACCCGGTGGGCGGGGCTGAACGGGGGAGCGGGGGCGGGGGCGGGGCTGGGAGGAGCGGGCGGCCCGGCCCGGCCCACAGCGCTCGGGAGAGGTGCGTCTGCGATGCGTCCCGGGGCGCTGCCGGATGCCCCGTGCGGCCTCCAGAAGCGGGCAGCGGCGCCCTGCAAGCCCCGGCCAGCGGAGCTGCCCCGGGCCCCGCGCGCCCCGCGGCGTGCGCCCTGGCACCGCAGCCCACGGCCCAGGCGGCGCGACCGACCAAGGCCGCAGTCCTGGGCGCGCTCTCCCAGCCAAGGGAACGGCCCCGCGACCCGGCCCGCCGTCAGGATGGCCGAGCGGTCTAAGGCGCTGCGTTCAGGTCGCAGTCTCCCCTGGAGGCGTGGGTTCGAATCCCACTCCTGACAAGCATGCCTTTTTGGCACGCCCAGTCCAGCCTCGCAGCCGTCGTGCAACACGCCGCTGGCCGCTCCGGCTCTCCAGCCGTCGCGAGCGAGACCCCGCCTTGCCGGCCCACACGTGGCACTCCCACAGGGACCCCGCTCCAACTGGCCAGCCGTGCCTTCCGCCCTCTGCCCTCTGCCCACAGCCCCGAGCGCGCAGGCACTCCCGCCCCCCTCTCCCCACGACACCACTTCTCGGGACCCACCTGCCTCCGAGTCTTCCTGGCTCCTCCGCTGCTCTCCCGCCACCCTCTGCCGCTACCTTCCGCACCTTCACGGCCCTCCGCCTCCCAGCCCCAGTCCCCAGATCTCCTCCACCTCTCTCCGCCACCTGCCAGCCCCAGAGCGCTGAACCGACGGGCGGCACGCCCAGAGTCCTCCCGAGCGTCCCCGAAACACCTGTCTGCAGCCAGCCCACCCAGAGCAGAGCCCTTCGGCCGCGTCCCACCTCCTCGCCCTCGCCGCGCACCCCTGCCTGCCTGCCTACCTGCCTGCCTGCCTGCTCGGGACAGCGCGCTGCCCGGGATCCTGCTCCTCGGAGCCCTTTGCTGACGCCGTGCTCCCGCCTCTCTCGGCCTCAGCACAGCTGCCTCAGGAGGCACAGAGCCCACCAGTCGGGAAAACCACCCGGGGCAGTGGGTGGTGGCTGGCCGAAGGCCCAGGCACCCTGCGGTCACCCAGCTGCACCCGTTGGCTCTCCTCCACGACCAACCAACCCTCCGGCCGGCCACCCACCTTCAGCCGGTGCTCCTGTTGCAGCCGTGGCTCACACCCCAGCCCACCAACACAGGCCCCGCCCCGAGTCACCTGCTCTGACGGGGACCTGGGCAGAGGGCCGGGTCTGGCTGGCTGCATCCTGGCTCTCTCTGGGCTCCAGCGCCCCTCCTTCCCCGTGCCCTGGGATGCGGACAACAACCCAGCAGGAGCTGAAGCTCTGTGCTTCTCTCTCTTTCTCTCTCTGCCTGCCTCTTGCTCTCTAGCGTGCTCTCTCTCTCTCTCTCTCTCTGTGTGTGTGTGTGTGTGTCCCTCCAAAACCCTACCCATCCATCCAAGGCTAACCACCACCACCACCACACCACACCACACCCACCCCAACCAACCATTCTGCCCATCCTCAACTCTATGCAGCTTGCCAAGCATCCTGGGCCCTAGAGGCGCGTGGAGCAGCTCCTTCTGCTTGCGCGTGCTCGCCCTGCTCCACGGAAAGCGGCTGCAATGGAGCAGCTCGTGGGGATCAGCCTCCGGGCCTGTGGCGGCTCCTGGCGTCGCCCACCGACGGTGCATGGGTGGTTCAGTGGTAGAATTCTCGCCTGCCACGCGGGAGGCCCGGGTTCGATTCCCGGCCCATGCAGCTCCTGCTCCCCTTTTGCTTGGGCAGCCCCAGCGGGGCCTGTGCGCGCGCCGCTCCCTCGGCCGCCTCTCTGCCCACGCTTGCACCAGCACTCTTGCCACACGCGCTCCCAAGCCCCACTGGCCGCCGAACCCCGCCTAGCCCAGCGCTTCAGCCCTCGCACCCCTGCCTCCTTCCTAGCCTCTGCCTCTCCTGATACCCACTTCGGGCCCACGCGCTGCACTTCCGGCCGCTGAGCCGCCAAGCCCCGCCGCTTCGCCTCCCCACACCCTGCTCTCACAACCACCGCCATCGCGCCACTGGCCTTGGCACCCTTCCACGACTGCTGGACAGATGCCGGCCCCCGTTTGGGGCTCACGCCCTGGCCCTAGGCTGCTTGGCATGCCAGCCACCAGAACGGACACCCGACTCCAGCCCTGCCACGCGCCCCCACACACCGCCCCCAGTGCCCGGGGCGGGGCCCCTCCCAACCCACTGCGCGCGCGAGGCTCCACGCCTGAGACGCTGCCCTCTCAGTCCCGTCGACCTGTCGCCCCCGAGACCTGCCCTCAGCGCCTGGGCAGCTCCGCCCTTGCCTTGGAGGCCCTGTGTGGGCACAAGGAGCCTGAGCCGCTACTTGACGCGGGCCGAGCCGCCACAGAGTAGGGCGGAGAACCGCATGCAGGGATCGAGGCGTCAGTCGGGACGCAGAGAGAGCGAGCTCAGAGATGAGGCGGGGATTGGGACGTGCTACCACCTCCATGGCGCCTGGGGTCCCCGCGACGGGGACCGCACCTGGGGGGTCGGTTCCCTCCCGTGCACAGAGAGCCCACAGTGAAACGCCAGCGTGTGCCGCTCCCCTCTCCTCCACCTTGTCCCCACACACTGGCTGGCTGTCGTCTCGGCTCTCGGGGCTGTCCGCAAGCCCTCTCCCACCTCCTCCCGGAGGAGGAGGCTCCCTCACCTATGGCCAGCCGCCGGCATTGCCCAGGGCTCCAGCTTGCCGGCCCTCTCCAGCCGGCTGGTCTCGCATCTGCATCCTGCATCCTGCATCCTGCATCCTGCATCCTGCATCCTGCATCCTGCATTCTGCATCCCGGGGGGTGGCGGCGGGGAGGGGTGCCAAGTGCAGGGCCCCTCTGGGGCAGCTCCCACGCGTTCAAGCCCCAAGCCCACCTGGGAGCCTGGATCCATCGGCTCACGGTGGGAAAACCAAAGCAATTGCACCCTGGGCTGGTGACTCTCGCCCACGAGGGCATGGCACATGGCACCTGGCCCCTGGCCCAACGGGCAGGGAGAGAAGGCGTGGCCTCTGTGTGTGTGTGTGTGTGTGTGCCGGGGAGAGTGTGTGCCGGCTTGCCTGGCACAGGCACTGCTGCTGCGACGGAAGCCCGGGCCACTCCCAGGCAGGTGGAGAAGGGCGAGGGCAGGGAGCCCGAGAAGGCATCTTGCTGTGCTGGGGCGAGTTTGCCTTGAGTGGGGGTAGGAGTGCTAGGTCTGCTGAGAGCCAGCGGGGTGTGGGTGTGGGTGTGGGTGTGGGTGTGGGTGTGTGTGCGCGCGCGTGCGCACGCATGCAGAAGCACACGCACTCCTGTGCTTGGTGCCGGTCGCGGTGATCTGGTGACTGAGGACATGAGCCCGAGTGCGTGCAGGCAGCGGCTGTTCCGGGATTGCGGCGTCCTGGGTGTGCGCGTGGACGTGTGTTTGCGCACGCGCGCGCGCGGCCACTTCTAGGTTGGGGGTGTTCTGGCTGCCCAGGAGTGGCGGAGAAAGGCTGGCAGGGGCACTTGGGACTGGGCAGGGGAGGCGCGGGAGCAGGGGGACAGCGAGAAGCCTGGAGGTGGGGAGCGGCCGAAGGTGCTGAGGTGGCGCAGCTGGCGAAAAGGACGTGAGGGCGGCCGCGGAGGCAGAGGCGCAGGGCTTGGGCTTGGGCTTGGGCTTGGGCTTGGGCTTGGGCTTGGGCTGGCGCCGGCAGGGCACGGGCTTGGAGGGTGGGCGTGGCCCCGTTGCACAAGCAGTTGGTTGCGCGCTTGTGCAAAAGTGGGCGGGCTGTGCTGCGGGAGCGGCGGGCTGGCATGTGTGCGCGCGCGCGTGCACCAACAGCCCGGCGAGGAAGAAGAAAGGCTTCCCAGACAGGGAATGGAACCCGGGCCGCGGCGGTGAGAGCGCCGAATCCTAACCACTAGACCACCAGGGAGCGTCGGGCTGCGCGCCTGGCCTGGGCCTCTGCCCGCTGCAGCCGGCGCCTGGCTGCCAATGGGCAGGGCCAGCGCCAGCGGCGGCGGCGGCGGCAGCGCCTGGCCCGCCGCGCTGCTCCCACGGCCAACCCCCGGCTGCCCCGCCCGGGCCAGCCCACCACGGGCCCCCGCCCGCCATCCGCCCTGACCTCCAAAACACACGGCGCGCCTCCGTTCTTGGGCCCCGCGCACGCCCTGCCACGCAGCGCTCAGCCAAGTCCGCCGCACCTGGGCGGCCGGGCGGCCAAGCGCCACGACCCCCGCCTCTGCCAAAAGGTGGGCGCGCTGCGTTGGCCGGGAATCGAACCCGGGTCAACTGCTTGGAAGGCAGCTATGCTCACCACTATACCACCAACGCCTCTCGCCACGGGCGGCCTGGCCACGCGCCGCCCGGCTTGCCCGGAGCGCGCCGCCGCCCGCCGCCCGCCGCCCCCGTGCCCCGACGGGGCGCCTCGCCCGCACTTGCCCGCTGCCACCCCAAGGCCGCCCGGCGCCCCGCCTGCCAAGCCCAGCACGCCTGCCCGATCCACGCGCGCGCCCTCGCGCATCCACACGCACGCCAGCCGCTTCCCCGTCTGCGCACGCGCCCGCGCCCGCGCCCGCCTCCGCCCAGCGGCTCCACGTCTCCTTACTCCCGGGCCCCTGCCTCCGGATCCAGCGTGGCCCCGGCGGCGCGCGCATCCGTGTCCGCGTCGGCCCTCAGCTGGCTCGTCCAAGCCCTCGTGCACCAGGGGTCCGGCCAGGCGACGGACCGCACCCGCAGGCTCGCTCCCCGGCTCGTCCGCGCCCGCTCAGCCAGCGCACCAAGCCCTGTCGGCGGTGGGCGAGCGGAAGCTCCCGAAAACTCCTCGCGCGCGGCTCGCAGCAGCGACCCCTGGGCGCCCAACACGGGTGCGTGTCCGGGGCCCGCAGGCCACACGGCCCCTGGTGCTCCGCGCGCGGGGGCCGGAGTGCGGGGCCCGGCGTGCGCCGCCTGGCTAAAAAGGGCGGCTTGCCTCCCCGTCGGGGAATCGAACCCCGGTCTCCCGCGTGACAGGCGGGGATACTCACCACTATACTAACGAGGACGGCGGCAGCTACCCTCGGGTCCCCTCGACCCCTCTGCGCCCTCCCGCACCCGACCCCTGCCCTCCACCGCCCACACACCGGCTCCAGGGACAACCGCCACCCGTCGTCCCCGGTCCCCACAACCTACTGCCTTCACCCGCACGTGGACCCCCGACCCGGGACCACAACATGGTAGCTTCCAGGAGCATAGAACCAACCAACCGGAGGAGCCAGGTGAAGCCAGGGAGGAGGAGGAGGAAGATGAGGAAGAGCAGCAGCAGCAGCAAGAGGAGGGGGAAGAAGAGCCAGCGGAGGGGCACGGGGAGGAAGAGGAGGAAGAGAACCACCAGGAAAGCCCAGAGGGAGAGGAGGAGGAGGAGGAGGAGGAGGAGGAGGACCGGGACGACCCGGTGGGCGGGGCTGAACGGGGGAGCGGGGGCGGGGGCGGGGCTGGGAGGAGCGGGCGGCCCGGCCCGGCCCACAGCGCTCGGGAGAGGTGCGTCTGCGATGCGTCCCGGGGCGCTGCCGGATGCCCCGTGCGGCCTCCAGAAGCGGGCAGCGGCGCCCTGCAAGCCCCGGCCAGCGGAGCTGCCCCGGGCCCCGCGCGCCCCGCGGCGTGCGCCCTGGCACCGCAGCCCACGGCCCAGGCGGCGCGACCGACCAAGGCCGCAGTCCTGGGCGCGCTCTCCCAGCCAAGGGAACGGCCCCGCGACCCGGCCCGCCGTCAGGATGGCCGAGCGGTCTAAGGCGCTGCGTTCAGGTCGCAGTCTCCCCTGGAGGCGTGGGTTCGAATCCCACTCCTGACAAGCATGCCTTTTTGGCACGCCCAGTCCAGCCTCGCAGCCGTCGTGCAACACGCCGCTGGCCGCTCCGGCTCTCCAGCCGTCGCGAGCGAGACCCCGCCTTGCCGGCCCACACGTGGCACTCCCACAGGGACCCCGCTCCAACTGGCCAGCCGTGCCTTCCGCCCTCTGCCCTCTGCCCACAGCCCCGAGCGCGCAGGCACTCCCGCCCCCCTCTCCCCACGACACCACTTCTCGGGACCCACCTGCCTCCGAGTCTTCCTGGCTCCTCCGCTGCTCTCCCGCCACCCTCTGCCGCTACCTTCCGCACCTTCACGGCCCTCCGCCTCCCAGCCCCAGTCCCCAGATCTCCTCCACCTCTCTCCGCCACCTGCCAGCCCCAGAGCGCTGAACCGACGGGCGGCACGCCCAGAGTCCTCCCGAGCGTCCCCGAAACACCTGTCTGCAGCCAGCCCACCCAGAGCAGAGCCCTTCGGCCGCGTCCCACCTCCTCGCCCTCGCCGCGCACCCCTGCCTGCCTGCCTACCTGCCTGCCTGCCTGCTCGGGACAGCGCGCTGCCCGGGATCCTGCTCCTCGGAGCCCTTTGCTGACGCCGTGCTCCCGCCTCTCTCGGCCTCAGCACAGCTGCCTCAGGAGGCACAGAGCCCACCAGTCGGGAAAACCACCCGGGGCAGTGGGTGGTGGCTGGCCGAAGGCCCAGGCACCCTGCGGTCACCCAGCTGCACCCGTTGGCTCTCCTCCACGACCAACCAACCCTCCGGCCGGCCACCCACCTTCAGCCGGTGCTCCTGTTGCAGCCGTGGCTCACACCCCAGCCCACCAACACAGGCCCCGCCCCGAGTCACCTGCTCTGACGGGGACCTGGGCAGAGGGCCGGGTCTGGCTGGCTGCATCCTGGCTCTCTCTGGGCTCCAGCGCCCCTCCTTCCCCGTGCCCTGGGATGCGGACAACAACCCAGCAGGAGCTGAAGCTCTGTGCTTCTCTCTCTTTCTCTCTCTGCCTGCCTCTTGCTCTCTAGCGTGCTCTCTCTCTCTCTCTCTCTGTGTGTGTGTGTGTGTGTGTCCCTCCAAAACCCTACCCATCCATCCAAGGCTAACCACCACCACCACCACACCACACCACACCCACCCCAACCAACCATTCTGCCCATCCTCAACTCTATGCAGCTTGCCAAGCATCCTGGGCCCTAGAGGCGCGTGGAGCAGCTCCTTCTGCTTGCGCGTGCTCGCCCTGCTCCACGGAAAGCGGCTGCAATGGAGCAGCTCGTGGGGATCAGCCTCCGGGCCTGTGGCGGCTCCTGGCGTCGCCCACCGACGGTGCATGGGTGGTTCAGTGGTAGAATTCTCGCCTGCCACGCGGGAGGCCCGGGTTCGATTCCCGGCCCATGCAGCTCCTGCTCCCCTTTTGCTTGGGCAGCCCCAGCGGGGCCTGTGCGCGCGCCGCTCCCTCGGCCGCCTCTCTGCCCACGCTTGCACCAGCACTCTTGCCACACGCGCTCCCAAGCCCCACTGGCCGCCGAACCCCGCCTAGCCCAGCGCTTCAGCCCTCGCACCCCTGCCTCCTTCCTAGCCTCTGCCTCTCCTGATACCCACTTCGGGCCCACGCGCTGCACTTCCGGCCGCTGAGCCGCCAAGCCCCGCCGCTTCGCCTCCCCACACCCTGCTCTCACAACCACCGCCATCGCGCCACTGGCCTTGGCACCCTTCCACGACTGCTGGACAGATGCCGGCCCCCGTTTGGGGCTCACGCCCTGGCCCTAGGCTGCTTGGCATGCCAGCCACCAGAACGGACACCCGACTCCAGCCCTGCCACGCGCCCCCACACACCGCCCCCAGTGCCCGGGGCGGGGCCCCTCCCAACCCACTGCGCGCGCGAGGCTCCACGCCTGAGACGCTGCCCTCTCAGTCCCGTCGACCTGTCGCCCCCGAGACCTGCCCTCAGCGCCTGGGCAGCTCCGCCCTTGCCTTGGAGGCCCTGTGTGGGCACAAGGAGCCTGAGCCGCTACTTGACGCGGGCCGAGCCGCCACAGAGTAGGGCGGAGAACCGCATGCAGGGATCGAGGCGTCAGTCGGGACGCAGAGAGAGCGAGCTCAGAGATGAGGCGGGGATTGGGACGTGCTACCACCTCCGTGGCGCCTGGGGTCCCCGCGACGGGGACCGCACCTGGGGGGTCGGTTCCCTCCCGTGCACAGAGAGCCCACAGTGAAACGCCAGCGTGTGCCGCTCCCCTCTCCTCCACCTTGTCCCCACACACTGGCTGGCTGTCGTCTCGGCTCTCGGGGCTGTCCGCAAGCCCTCTCCCACCTCCTCCCGGAGGAGGAGGCTCCCTCACCTATGGCCAGCCGCCGGCATTGCCCAGGGCTCCAGCTTGCCGGCCCTCTCCAGCCGGCTGGTCTCGCATCTGCATCCTGCATCCTGCATCCTGCATCCTGCATCCCGGGGGGTGGCGGCGGGGAGGGGTGCCAAGTGCAGGGCCCCTCTGGGGCAGCTCCCACGCGTTCAAGCCCCAAGCCCACCTGGGAGCCTGGATCCATTGGCTCACGGTGGGAAAACCAAAGCAATTGCACCCTGGGCTGGTGACTCTCGCCCACGAGGGCATGGCACATGGCACCTGGCCCCTGGCCCAACGGGCAGGGAGAGAAGGCGTGGCCTCTGTGTGTGTGTGTGTGTGCCGGGGAGAGTGTGTGCCGGCTTGCCTGGCACAGGCACTGCTGCTGCGACGGAAGCCCGGGCCACTCCCAGGCAGGTGGAGAAGGGCGAGGGCAGGGAGCCCGAGAAGGCATCTTGCTGTGCTGGGGCGAGTTTGCCTTGAGTGGGGGTAGGAGTGCTAGGTCTGCTGAGAGCCAGCGGGGTGTGGGTGTGGGTGTGGGTGTGGGTGTGGGTGTGTGTGTGTGTTTGCGCGCGCGTGCGCACGCATGCAGAAGCACACGCACTCCTGTGCTTGGTGCCGGTCGCGGTGATCTGGTGACTGAGGACATGAGCCCGAGTGCGTGCAGGCAGCGGCTGTTCCGGGATTGCGGCGACCTGGGTGTGCGCGTGGACGTGTGTTTGCGCACGCGCGCGCGCGGCCACTTCTAGGTTGGGGGTGTTCTGGCTGCCCAGGAGTGGCGGAGAAAGGCTGGCAGGGGCACTTGGGACTGGGCAGGGGAGGCGCGGGAGCAGGGGGACAGCGAGAAGCCTGGAGGTGGGGAGCGGCCGAAGGTGCTGAGGTGGCGCAGCTGGCGAAAAGGATGTGAGGGCGGCCGCGGAGGCAGAGGCGCAGGGCTTGGGCAGGCAGGGCATGGGCTTGGAGGGTGGGCGTGGCCCCGTTGCACAAGCAGTTGGCTGCGCGCTTGTGCAAAAGTGGGCGGGCTGTGCTGCGGGAGCGGCGGGCTGGCATGTGTGCGCGCGCGCGTGCGCCAACAGCCCGGCGAGGAAGAAGAAAGGCTTCCCTGACCGGGAATCGAACCCGGGCCGCGGCGGTGAGAGCGCCGAATCCTAACCACTAGACCACCAGGGAGCGTCGGGCTGCGCGCCTGACCTTGGCCTCTGCCTTCTGCAGCCGGCGCCTGGCTGCCAATGGGTAGGGGCAGCGCCAGCGGCGGCGGCGGCAGCGCCTGGCCCGCCTCGCTGCTCCCACAGCCAACCCCCGGCTGCCCCGCCCAGGGCAGCCGAAGACCGGACCCCGCCCGCCATCCGTCCTGACCTCCGAAACACACCTCGCGCCTCCGTCTCCTGACCCCTGCGCACGCCCTGCCACGCAGCGGTCAGTATGCTTCCTAGCCTCTGCCATCCTGACACCCATTTCGGGCCCATGCGCTGCACTTCCGTCCTCACTGCTCTGCCGGCCACCTCACCTCTTCCCGCTGAGCCTCCTCACCCAGCAGCTTCGCCTCCCCTCAAAGTGCATTTAGGAGACTAGCAAACTTCTGCTCTTCGCACTCCACCCCCTTCCCGTGCACCTCTTGCACCCGGCCCTCCTAGTTGAGTTATGGGTCTCCAGGCTCACACAGCTCCCCTTGTGGTCTTTTGGGCCCGCAGCCCCAGATGCGGCTCTGTTGTCCCTACTCACACCCGTGGCAGGCGCTTTGCTGTGCACAAGCTCCCATTCCCCACCCTCCTCTGATCCTTGCCCTTGCCTGGGCCAAATTCCTGTGGAGCCCAGTACCTCTCCGTTTGATGCTTTCCTGATTCAACCACCCTCCTGGACGCCGCCTTGCTCATGGCTTTTCTCTGTCTCACCTGCTACTGCCTCTGTGACGTTCCTTAACGTTGTTATACTGTTTGCTATTTTAATAGCTACATAAATTTTTACAACTATTGCGGTTTTGCTATATTTTTTGATTTTCAGTATTACATGCTGATCGTCTTCATCCTTAGCGAAGCACTGTTTCTTAGCATTAATTTTGTTTGATGTTGTATAGCTATGTCACAATTCTTTTTGTTAAGAGTATTCCTGGTGAATCCTCTTTCACCCCTTCCCACTCAATATTTGGGCTTCACATCACTTTTGTAAATGAGCAAAATTAATTTTAAAAGACAACCGTGTGTTTTAACTTGGAAGTTTTGTACATTTATGGTTATTGCTATTGATTATATGTAAAGATTTATTTTACTTCTCAATTTTGTAAAAATTTTAAAAGGTTTATATATTTACTTGAGAGGCAGAGTTATAGACAGAAAAAGGGAGAGAGAGAGAGAGAGAGAGAGAGAGAGAGAGAGAGAGAGTCTTCCATCTGCTGCTTCACTCCCCAAACAGCCACAACAGCCAGAGCTGGGCTGATCTGAAGCCAGGAGCCAGGAGCTTCTTCCAGGCCTCATGCGGGTGCAGGGGTCCATCCTCCACTGTCTTCCTGGGCACCAGTGCCGCAGGCAGATGTTTAACCTACTATGCCACAGTGCTGCACCCCCTCCCCGCCAATTTTGTACTTTCTTTTGGCCTCAAATTTTAAATTCTTTCTAAGTTCTTCTGTTCTCTCTCTATAGTTTTTTACTATCTTTTAAATCACTATTGTAAACATAGGATGTGGAACATGGGAAATGTTTGTGTATTTAGAAATACCTGACAAGTATTAACTTTTGACTTCTGCTGCTAATCCAACAAACATGCTGAATGTCAAGTAGTATTTCCTAAACCTGTACTTCATAACTGAACGAAGTGTTCACCATATGTTTGTTACCAATATAGTGTTGCCAATGTTATTTGGCCAGACTGCACAATTAATTTAAAAAAAGAAAGAAACCACATCCACAACTATATCTCAATTATAATGCTAGAAAAGAAATCAAAATTTTAAGTAGGAAGAAAACCCCATAATATATAGAAGGATAGAAGGATGTATTGAAAAATTCATGGAAAATTGGCTATTATTGCCATTTTTTTCTGTAACACGTTGAGTCCCCCTCATGGGATATAC
This sequence comes from Lepus europaeus, assembly GCF_033115175.1. Taxonomy (NCBI): domain Eukaryota; kingdom Metazoa; phylum Chordata; class Mammalia; order Lagomorpha; family Leporidae; genus Lepus; species Lepus europaeus. The sequence goes on along the minus strand of NW_026909432.1, from coordinate 9,409 downwards.
ACACACAAGCATAGGGAGTGTAACCGCTGCACCTGCATACCCATGTCTGAAGCATCCTCACTTCCCTGAGGATCACTGCACTCTGACCCGCACCTGCGCTGGAGCGCACTTCGCAGGGGGTGGAGACATAGAGAGGCAGGAGGCTGTGCGTGGGCCCTGGGACTTGGGCAATGTGAAGAATGGCTGTTGGGCCCAGCTCTGAGGAAGATCCCTTAGTTGAGGAGGGAGGAACAAGAGCGGGAGGGGTCTCTGCCGTCAGACATTGGGACCTGGATATGTGACTACGAGGGTCCTTAAGTTACAGGCATTTGTGTTCTGTCCGGGAGGCTAAGACCCCACAGCTGCGCTGTCCTTTAATTGTGCGACACGAAGTTACTTTAGCTAGACACATTTTTGTCAGACGATTGGACCCACGATATGACATCTTTAAATTTCCCCCAAATAAGCTAATTATACACGCACGAACACAAAAATCATGTAGATCAGCCAAAAGGCTTAGTGGCGTTCATCTTCAAACAGCGAAAGCAGCTGAGCGCCTGGACCGTCCGTTTCGGATTCCCGGAGTTGCTTCGTTTGTTCGTCGTCTGCGGCTCCCCCTTCCTCGGCATCTCCAGGGTAGAAGCCGGTCCCGGCGCAGAGCTAAGCGGACGGTGACGCCGACCAAAGCCCTGAGTCACTCGGGGTTAGCAGCCGCGCCCCGGGCAAGAAGGTGGTGGCCCCGCTGGGTCCATGTCACTCTCAAGGTCCCAGTTTGGCACACAAAGAAAACGCTAGAAATTTCGTCTTCAGTGAACTGGCTTGGCGGTAAGGTACTTTTCCGCCTGTCTCTGTGGCGCAATCGGTTAGCGCGTTCGGCTGTTAACCGAAAGGTTGGTGGTTCGAGCCCACCCAGGGACGTAGCTGAGCTCTTTTATGAGCCCTGCGCCGGGGGACCGCGGCCGCTCTGGGACTTCTGACCTCTGCCCGGTGCGGTTTCCGGTACCCGGGCCGGCCCTCAGGTTCCCAATTCGTGTTTTGATTCGCATCAGTGCGCCTTCCAGCCGGCTCCAGGACTCTGAAGGCAGGAAGGGAGGGCGGCGCCGCTACCAGGAAGATGAAAATCTGTGTCTGGCCCGACTTTGCCCGGAAGCTCTCACCTGAGCACGAGTTAGCGAGCCCGGGATCAGCCCCGCGGCGCCCCGCTGCCCGCACCCCCGGAGTCGGCGCCTGGATGTCGGGGACCGCGCTCCTTCGTCCCCATCCTCGCTTCCCCCGGGGCCGCCGCACTCACTGCGCCCGCCTCCCTGGCTCCCTGGCTCCAGCTCTCCTTCACGTCCGCCCTCCTGGCTGCGGCCAGAGAGGCCTGGGAGACAAACCTCAGGTCTTCAAGCTCCCTCCGCGGCTCGCGGGGCCCCACACGATTTCGTCGGCGCCGAGGCGGTGCCCCTCTTGATGGGCCCCGGGACTGTCTCCTGTCCCTCCCTGGCCCTGCGATCCCAGCAGGACCAAACCGCCCGCTTCTGCCCGGGCTCGGGCTTTAAATCCTGGCCCAGGGACCCTTGGCCTTTCTCCACTCTTGGCCTAACCAACTGCTCTGCATCCTTCGCCACCAGACGGAAGCTCCAGCCGCTGCCCTGCGGCCCCTCTGTGGCCCTGTCTTTCCCACTAGAAGGAAAGCTGCTGCACGGACGGCGCCTGCGCCCATCTGGTATCTTCAGCGCTTAGACTAACACGTGAGAGCAGAGTGCCGTGGTTTCCCAACGCCCCTGTCTGGCCCTCAATCTCACCGAATAGTCGCAGATGGCCCCGAATCGCTTCGGTTTGTAGCGCACCGCGCAGGCAGTCAGGCTGTGGCTCTGCCTGGGCCCAGGCCTCCACCTCCTGCCTGGCCGCGGCTTCCCCCTCCCGCCGCAGTGCTCCGAGCCCCTCCGATGCCCACCCGCGCCGCCGGCTGCACCCCCCGCAGCACCCGCTGGGCAGCTGTGGAAAGGGCGCTGGCGGATCCACGCGCCCCGTGGGCCAATGGCTGCTGCGGGAAGAGGGCTTCTCATCAACCTTAGCCAAGCTCTGATGGCCTTTTGATCAAGAAATGAAAGCGAGAGAGGATTGCTCGGGCTTGGTTCCCACGGCTTTGTCCACCTCGGTGAGAGCAGCAGGCAAGACCCTGCAAAGAGCTTCATGTTTGCGACTTGTAAAGCAGCAGGGCTGAGCTACAGCTCTCTTCCGTGGGCAACGATGGCCTCTCCACCCCAACCACCACCCCCATGGGAGCTGGCTGCCCAGGGACGCGGTGCCATCACTTAACTCCGGGGAGCTCAGAACCTTTGCTATTGGTGGTCGAACCTTGGTGCCATCAGTGCCGTGAACCCAGCTACACCTGAATTCCACGCGGAAGCAGGAAAGCTGGTTTCGTTGTCCTTGCCTGTCCTCGCGCTAATCTCCCCCCCACACCCAAAGTGTCTCAGCCCCAGGCTGCTCCTCCCTGGCACTCCTGGGTGCCTCTTCCTTGCTGTGCTTTCTCTTCCAGACACCGAGAAGTCTCTGTCCACTTAGGTCAACCCGGGGCAGCGAGCTGCTGTGCTCTTTTCCACCCCCCACCCCGCCCCCAGTCCCCTGTCCCCACCCAGGCCCCTTTCCTCCTCAGAGAAGTCTGCCTGCCTGGGACCACCCTGCTCCTTCTCAGCCTTCTGCTGCCTGGCCGAGGTCTCCTGCCGCTCCCACGCTCTGTCTGCAGGGCGTCTGGGGGTCTCTGACCGGCAACCTGCAACAGCTGTGCTTTGGGTGCCACTGCAACCATTCCTTCCCTGATTTACTTACCCATGTATGGGAGCAACGTCTATGCATTTTAAAAAAGATTTTATTTATTGTTTATTTGAGAGGTGGAGTTACAGACAATGAGAGAAAAAGGTCTTCCATCCACTGATTCACTCCCCAGATGGCCACAATGGCCGGAGCTGAGCTGATCCAGAGCCAGGAGCTGGGACTCCCACACAGGTACAGGGGCCCAAGCATTTAATCCATCTTTCACTGCATTCCCAAGCCGTAGCAGAGAGCTGGGTCAGAAGAGGAGCAGCTGGGACTAGAACGTGCGGCCACATGGGATGACTGTGTGCAGTGGATTAACCTACTGAGCCACAGGGCCAGCACTGACTTCTGTGCATTTAAAGGGTCACCATCCAGAGCTGATTTGCTGTGAGGGAGTGGTTGGGCTGGACAGAGGGTTCGTGAATCTCTGAGATTTGGGTCCCCCGGGCATCACTGTTGGCACTTGGAGATCACAGGCCTCTTCCTTCCACTGGGGAGGGCCCTGCGGGTCTCTTCCTGCTGCTGGCAGAGATGCCGGGTGGGGATGAGGACATGGCAAACTCAGAGGGACACTGGGAGCTCTGCTGCCACCGCCCTTTCATTTCCCCCAGGGTCAGGGGTCACTTGTCCTGAGAGCCCAGGCTCTTCCCCAGTGTGTGCTCCTTCCTTGCTCTATGTGAGCTCCGGAGGTCTCTCTGCACGGAGAAGTACAGCCCCGTGTCCGCTGCAAGCAGGAGTCCCATCACCAGGCAGAAGGCGATCTGGTGCCAGGGGAGAACGGAGGACGAGACGACCGGATTTATTGGACCTGGTAGGAGGTGCGGAGAGATGAGAACAATGACAGCCATTCAGGCAGACATGCAGAGTCATCAGTGAGGTCACCAGGGGCCATCTTCCTTATACCTGCCAAGAGACAGGCTCTAGGGAATGGGGGGTCTTCCTTACACCTGCCAAGAGACAGGCTCTAGGGAGTGGGGGGGGGGTCTTCCTTACACCTGCCAAGAGACAGGCTCTAGGGAGTGGGGGGGGGGTGTCTGGGGGAAGCCTGTGCTTCCTCCCACTGACTCCTGCTTAGTGCTCCCCGAGCGGGCACAGTCACCAAACCCTGGGCCACAGCTCTGCTTGCCAGGTGGGGAGGCGACAGGAGTGTTCAGCAGGTCAGGCTGGAGCTGGCTTTTGTGTGACAATTGAGAAGTTGTCAAATAGGTGCATCGTCTGTAACCTGGGACACATTCGTGGATCATTCCTTTCCGTGGTTTAAGCTCTCAGGTTTTATATGCGATTTCTAACAAGCATTTTACCAGCGTTGCGTAAAGAACTCTCATGGACCCTTTGGTCACATTCTAAGTGTTCACATTCCATCCCATTTGCTTCATCATTTGCCTGGTCTTCCCCTAACCATTCAGGGGTGCTTGGTTCTCTTCCTATGCGGGTTCCATATCTGTGGTTCCAACAACCACACATAGAAAATATTGGAAAACACCGCATCTGTACTGAACATGTACAGACTTTTCCTTGTTGGTTTCCTCTAAACCAGACAAGATAACAGCCATTAACATAGCATCCAGCTGGAGTCAGGTGTTGGAAGAGATCTAGAGATGATCCAAAGCAGGGATGGGGGACATCTGGCTCACGGGCCGTATTAGGCCTGCAAAATCACTTGGTCTGGCGCTACCTAAGCAGCTGCAAGCAGGACTGGGAATTCAGTACATCCATAGCAAGCTCATTTTTAGGTTGGTAGCTTTGTATGGCCCATGAATGGTGTTATAAATATCCAAATGCCCTTGACAGAATGAAGGTTCCTCACCCATGGTTTACAGCATGGGAGAGGATGTGCTCAAATTATATGCAAATATAATGTAAGAGACTCAAGCATCCACAGACTTTGGTATTGGGGGCGGAAGTCTGGAGCCAGTCCCTTAGAAACACTGACAACCGCTGCATTTATTTTCAATTTAAAGTGTAATGAAATTGTTTTTAATTCAAATTATGGCACTGTTTTCTGAAATGTTGAAACACTCCTTCCTCTCTTTAAATTTAAGAATTTGCTATTGTACACTGTTCACTGTTTCCGTTTTGTTCCAGGTTCCTGGGAATCAGAAGTCCAGGAACAGCGCGCTGGGTCTCAGCCCCTGGAGGGGGCGCGGCAGGACCCGGACGTGTCTCCCGAGGGACTCGGAGATTCTGTCGTAGGGTTCTGGAGCCTGTCCAATTCCTACATGTTTTCTGGTGGCTAAACACACAGGCACTGGGGCTCTTGTCATGGCCTTAGAGCCACCTTTCTTTCTTTATTATTGGTTTATTGACGGCGCCTCGGTTCCGTCACCTGTAAGTGGAGTCAGCATTAGCGACCCCACGACGTCGCACAGGCCCGCCGTGCTGGTCACCAGGTGCGGCCAGCATCATTGTGCCAAGCAAAAGGCGCCCAGCGCAGGCCGACTGCCCCGCTCCAGGAGAGGCCCAGGAGGCTCAGGCAGATGAGGGGTCCCACCCTCGGGCCCATGGTGAGTCAGGGGCAGGGCGGAGCCGGGCCTGGGCCCTGTCTGCGAGGGGATGAGGGGCTCCGGCCAGGGTGCATCTTGGCTGGGCCTTGAGGAGGGCAGGGAGGGATGGGCCAGCAGGATAGGGACCCGACTTGGCTTGTGGCAAGGACATGTGTGCTTATGGGGGAGGAGCTGTGGCTTCTGCTCCTCTGTCGTGCTGTAGAGTCGATGACACCTCTGAGCGTCACGAGAGGAACAGGCTGACGCACAGTGGCCAAGCCTCCCCGCCATCAGGCACTTCGGCCTCCCTGCCGGTCTCAGGAGGGACCCACGCCGAGAAGTCTGCCTTCCCCAGAGGGCAGTGCCGGCTCCACGCACGGGCCCCGGCTCGCTAGGGCTGAGCGGTCCTCACCTTGAACAGTGATGGTCACAGTCTCCGAGGACACGTTGTGGTGCCCGATGAGGCCCCTGCAGAAGTAGGAGCCACTGTGGTTGCGCGTGGCTTCTGGAATGTGCAGGTCGGAATTTCGATGAAAATACCTCAGGCCTCTGCCATCGTGGAGATAGGTGACCTTGTGCAGGTTCCTGTTCTTCCAGCTGTGGCACCTCAGCTGCATGGGCTCCCCTTCCTGGAACACCCACCGCGGGGCCTGGAGCACCAGCCAGCCTGAAACCACAGACACCCGCTTGCCTCAGCTCTCCGTGGCGAGCTCCTGTGAAGGGGACACGGACTGCCGGACCCCAGGGCCATCCTCCGCTGGCTCCCTTTGGGGAAAAGCTGGCCTGCCCCAGCGCGCACGTCACACCAAGGCCTTCCATCTAACGGGAAGAGGACACACCGCCACGTGGTCAGAAGGTGAGGAGAGCGCAGAGGGCTGAGCGCTGAGGCGGCTGAGAAGCGAGGCCGGGGTCTCCCTCTGCAGGCTGCCTACGCGCTGGACCCGGACCCGCAATGGCAGGGGCCGGGGGCTACAGCAGGTCCTGGAGCAGACAGTGAACGCCGCCCTTGTAAGTGCCGATTTGCCCCTTAGAGAAGAGGGGGGTTTGAGAAGGAAGAGGCAGTTGTGGAGCTATTGAATGACTGCTGAGCAGGCAGGGGTAAGGTGGCCTGGTGGCGGCTGCAGGACCATGGAGGAGGGGCTGTATTACCGTTGGGGGCGGGGCTGGGTGCCCGAGATAATGGCGGTGTCTGAAGCGTCCAGGCCTCAGCGAGGGCGTCTTATCTCTGAGCACAGCCTTCAGAAGAGAGAATCCTTACGTCCCCAGGACACCTGTTCCCCCACCGTCCACCAAGTAGTCGGACTCAGAACCTGAAGTCGTGGTCAAGAGGGGCCCGGAAATGTAAGATGATGAGGCACCTGAACACAGTGACACGAGAACGCGTTCCCGAGACAATGATCAGTGAAAATGGTAGAATATAAAGAATATTTATAAAGGAGGGCCAGCACTGTGCCCTAACAGATTAGGTCACCACCTGTGCAGAGTCTTTCATATGGGCGCCAGTTCAAGTCCCAGCTGCTCCACCTCCAATCCTGCTCCTTGCTCATGCACCTGGGGAAGCAGCAGAAGTCCTTGGGCCTCTGCACTCACTTGGGAGACCGGAAGAAGCTCCTGACTGCTGGTTTCACCTGTTGAGGCCACTTGAGGGGCAAACTGGTAGATGGGAGAGCTCCCTCTCTGTACCTCTGCCTTTCAAATAGATATTTTTAATCACTCCCCAAAAGAAAAACCAATACGGTGCCCATATGGGAAACTGGAGTCACAAGCAGAGATTTAACCTATGCCACAATGTGGGCTCCAAAATAATGTTGTTGTTGTTTTTTTGTTTTGTTTTTGTTTTGTTTTTGACAGGCAGAGTGGACAGTGAGAGAGAGAGAGACAGAGAGAAAGGTCTTCCTTTGCCGTTGGTTCACCCTCCAATGGCCGCCGCGGGCCATCCTCCAGTGCACTTCCGGGCCATAGCAGAGAGCTGGCCTGGAAGAGGGGCAGCCAGGACAGAATCCGGCGCCCCGACAGGGACTGGAACCTGGTGTGCCAGCGCCGCTAGGCAGATGGTTAGCCTGTTGAGCCACAGTGCTGGCCCCCCCAAAATAATGTTTTAAAAAACAAAACCAAAAAGGAAAGTTTTGCATTTATATATCATCTTAGGGGATGGGAGCAAATCCATTTTCACACATATATATACATATATATACACATATATATGTAATAAAGATTTATATGATATAAAGATTTGTTTATATATATAATAAAGTTTGCTTATTTGAAAGGCAGAGTTACATAGAGACAGGGAGCAACAGAGAGAGAAATCTGCAACCTGCTTGTTCACTCCCCAAGTGACCGCTACAGTCAGGGCTGGGTCAGGTTGAAGCCAGGAGCCTGGAACTCTATCCGGGCCTCCCCTGTGGGTGGCAGGGCCTCAAGTACTTGGACCGTCGTCTGCTGCTTTCTCAGGCACATTAGCAGAGAGTGGGGTTGGAAGCTGAGCAGCTGGGACTTGAACCAGCACCAATGTGGGATGCTGCCACTGCAGGCCCAATTTTCATATATATTGTTATGTTGAACCCAAATGACTTTTATAATAAGGACAAACTAAAATTTACTATAATTTAGAAAGCCTTCTGCCTCACGCTAAACCAAACCGGTAGAGATGTTTTGATGAAGGCTCTCTAGCAGGAAGATTTACTGAACAGAAGGTAATCTTTATTTCTTACCAAATACAACATTTTTTGCAGGCATTGTGGCATAATGGGCTAAGCTGCCATCTGGGACACGTGCGGCCTGTATCAGAGGGCCTGTATCGACTCCTGATTCTACTGCAGATGCAGTTCCTGCTCGTGCCTGCCCTGGGAGGCAGAAGATGATGGCCCCAATAGGTGGGAGGCCCATCTCTGCATCCTTGCTTGCGTCAGGCCTAGCCCAAGTTGCTGCAGGCATTTGGGAATAAACCAACGGGTCTAACTCTCTATGTCTCTCTCTATGTGTGCATCTGTCTTCTCTCTCTCTCTCTCTCTCTGTCTCTCTCTCTTTCCAATAAATATTTTATTAAAAAAGATACAGTATTACCAAGAAAGGCCATGGCTGTATATATCTCTGATGTTTTCAGAGGAGAGAGGCTAGGCTATGGCTGAAGGGTAGTCAGGTGGCCTTTGGGGGCCACACCTGTTCCGGTCAGTCTGATCATGGACTCCGTGAATGTCCACACGTACACTCGGCCAGCGACTTTCTATTGAGCACTCACAACATGCAGGCAGTGTGCACACTGGGCGGCCCACATGACTGAGACACACGGTCCCCACCCTCACGGAATCCACAGTCTTGCGGGAAGCTCACTTCTCAGAAGTCATCAGAGTGCACTGTGGTAAGTGACAGCGGGCTGAGGACAGCAGCTGCAGCCCAGCAAGAGTGCAGCAAAGCCACTGCACCTGAGCCAGTGCAGAGAGCTTCTCAGAGGGAGACACCAAGAACTGAGTCCTCCGGGGTGACCAGGAGGTCGCCTGGTGACCGTCATGCTCACGGCCAAGGCTACTGCAGCCTGTGGGCTGACATCTATAGCCAGGATCTAGAGCAAGTTCAAGGCCAAGGAATCCTAGGCTTGATTTCTCCATTGCTGCCTCTTGACAATTTCCCATTTTATTTGGACTTAGGTGGCCACTGACTTCCTTCTTGGAGCTCTGGGGAGTGAGGGCCGCGTCTGCTGGGCGGTCAGAGGCAAAGGAGCCACACACCCCAGCTGCATGGGCCCAGTTCACGGAACCTCGGCTACAGATCCGCCTCTGTCCACTGCACCTGCCTTCCCTGCGGGCTTGCTCCACTCACAGACATTGCACAAATGAGGCAGCCATGGAAGGGGAGCCAGGCTTGCAAGCTGACACCAGGGAAGACCCTGCCTCCAAATATTTCCCCTCCAGGCACCTGATGCCTGGATGCTGCTAGGAGCACACAGACTCCCACTCCATGCTCAACGGTAGCCGTGCACTGAGAGCGGGGAGACATGGCCAGCTTTATCTGCAGGGCAGGTCTGAGTGTGGCATGACGGGCAGGGAAGGGCGAGACGTCGCCAGGGGATTCGGGGTGGTTTGGGAAGTGGCTTAGGGATCTGTGTGTCGGAGCCAGCATCGGTGCCGTGCCCTGACTTCCAG
>NW_026909431.1:0-55115 GCF_033115175.1 Lepus europaeus | reverse complement strand
GTTCTGAGTTGGCAGCCCCATTCCCGAAGCATCCACGGGCAGTTCCCCGAAGGGCTGACACCGGCTGCGCCTCAGCAGCCAGACAACCTCCCTCCCTCTGGTCGGGCACTGCAAGCCACACAGCCACTTGTGTCCCCTGTGTCCCTGGAGGCCGCAGCGTGTTTTGGGTTTTGGCGCGGACGGGCCCCTCTCGCTTCCGTAGTCCATTTGCCCCGGAGCCTGCCAGACCCCTTGCCCCAGGGGCGGGCCCTGCTGAGTCCCTGAGTGCCTCCTGAGTTCCTGCCACCACCCTTGGGCCGGGATGAGGTGCCACCTTGTGCGTAGAAGCCCTGCACACAGGCAAGAAGCCCCCCAGGCCCGCGGGCGCGCCCGACCCTGGAGCCCCCTGGCTGGCTGCAGCCACAGGGAACGGGGTTCTGAGTTGGCAGCCCCCATTCCCGAAGCATCCACGGGCAGTTCCCCGAAGGGCTGACACCGGCTGCGCCTCAGCAGCCAGACAACCTCCCTCCCTCTGGTCGGGCACTGCAAGCCACACAGACACTTGTGTCCCCTGTGTCCCTGGAGGCCGCAGCGCGTTTTGGGTTTTGGCGCGGACGGGCCCCTCTCGGCTTCCGTAGTCCATTTGCCCCGGGGCCTGCCAGACCCCTTGCCCAGGGGCGGGCCCTGCTGAATCCCTGAGTGCCTCCTGAGTTCCTGCCACCACCCTTGGGCCGGGATGTGGTGCTACCTTGTGCGTAGAAGCCCTGCACACAGGCAAGAAGCCCCCAGGCCCGCGGGCGCGCCCGACCCTGGAGCCCCCTGGCTGGCTGCAGCCACAGGGAACGGGGGTACTGAGTTGGCAGCCCCCATTCCCGAAGCATCCACGGGCAGTTCCCCGAAGGGCTGACACCGGCTGCGCCTCAGCAGCCAGACAACCTCCCTCCCTCTGGTCGGGCACTGCAAGCCACACAGCCACTTGTGTCCCCTGTGTCCCTGGAGGCCGCAGCGCGTTTTGGGTTTTGGCGCGGACGGGCCCCTCTCGGCTTCCGTAGTCCATTTGCCCCGGAGCCTGCCAGACCCCTGGCCCCAGGGGCGGGCCCTGCTGAGTCCCCGAGTGCCTCCTGAGTTCCTGCCACCACCCTTGGGCCGGGATGTGGTGCCACCTTGTGCGTAGAAGCCCTGCACACAGGCAAGAAGCCCCTAGGCCCGCGGGCGCGCCCGACCCTGGAGCCCCTGGCTGGCTGCAGCCACAGGGAACGGGGGTTCTGAGTTGGCAGCCCCATTCCCGAAGCATCCACGGGCAGTTCCCCGAAGGGCTGACACCGGCTGCGCCTCAGCAGCCAGACAACCTCCCTCCCTCTGGTCGGGCACTGCAAGCCACACAGCCACTTGTGTCCCCTGTGTCCCTGGAGGCCGCAGCGCGTTTTGGGTTTTGGCGCGGACGGGCCCTCTCGGCTTCCGTAGTCCATTTGCCCCGGAGCCTGCCAGACCCCTTGCCCCAGGGGCGGGCCCTGCTGAGTCCCTGGGTGCCTCCTGAGTTCCTGCCACCACCCTTGGGCCGGATGAGGTGCCACCTTGTGCGTAGAAGCCCTGCACACAGGCAAGAAGCCCCCCAGGCCCGCAGGCGCGCCCGACCCTGGAGCCCCCTGGCTGGCTGCAGCCACAGGGAACGGGGGTTCTGAGTTGGCAGCCCCCATTCCCGAAGCATCCACGGGCAGTTCCCCGAAGGGCTGACACCGGCTGCGCCTCAGCAGCCAGACAACCTCCCTCCCTCTGGTCGGGCACTGCAAGCCACACAGCCACTTGTGTCCCCTGTGTCCCTGGAGGCCGCAGCGCGTTTTGGGTTTTGGCGCGGACGGGCCCCTCTCGGCTTCCGTAGTCCATTTGCCCCCGGAGCCTGCCAGAACCCTGGCCCCAGGGGCGGGCCCTGCTGAGTCCGCGAGCGCCTCCTGGGTTCCTGCCACCACCTTGGGCCGGGATGTGGTGCCACCTTGTGCGTAGAATTCCTGCACACAGGCAAGAAGCCCCTAGGCCCGCGGGCGCGCCCGACCCTGGAGCCCCCTGGCTGGCTGCAGCCACAGGGAACGGGGGTTCTGAGTTGGCAGCCCCCATTCCCGAAGCATCCACGGGCAGTTCCCCGAAGGGCTGTCACCGGCTGCGCCTCAGCAGCCAGACAACCTCCCTCCCTCTGGTCGGGCACTGCAAGCCACACAGCCACTTGTGTCCCCTTTGTCCCTGGAGGCCGCAGCGCGTTTTGGGTTTTGGCGCGGACGGGCCCCTCTCGGCTTCCGTAGTCCATTTGCCCCGGAGCCTGCCAGACCCCTGGCCCCAGAGGCGGGCCCTGCTGAGTCCCCGAGCGCCTCCTGAGTTCCTGCCACCACCCTTGGGCCGGGATGAGGTGCCACCTTGTGCGTAGAAGCCCTGCACACAGGCAAGAAGCCCCCCAGGCCCGCGGGCGCGCCCGACACTGGAGCCCCCTGGCTGGCTGCAGCCACAGGGAACGGGGGTACTGAGTTGGCAGCCCCCATTGCCGAAGCATCCACGGGCAGTTCCCGAAGGGCTGACACCGGCTGCGCCTCAGCAGCCAGACAACCTCCCTCCCTCTGGTCGGGCACTGCAAGCCACACAGCCACTTGTGTCCCCTGTGTCCCTGGAGGCCGCAGCGCATTTTGGGTTTTGGCGCGGACGGGCCCCTCTCAGCTTCCGTAGTCCATTTGCCCCCGGAGCTTGCCAGACCCCTGGCCCCAGGGGCGGGCCCTGCTGAGTCCCCGAGCGCCTCCTGGGTTCCTGCCACCACCCTTGGGCCGGGATGAGGTGCCACCTTGTGCGTAGAAGCCCTGCACACAGGCAAGAAGCCCCCCAGGCCCGCGGGCGCGCCCGACCCTGGAGCCCCCTGGCTGGCTGCAGCCACAGGGAACGGGGGTACTGAGTTGGCAGCCCCCATTCCCGAAGCATCCACGGGCAGTTCCCGAAGGGCTGACACCGGCTGCGCCTCAGCAGCCAGACAACCTCCCTCCCTCTGGTCGGGCACTGCAAGCCACACAGCCACTTGTGTCCCCTGTGTCCCTGGAGGCCGCAGCGCGTTTTGGGTTTTGACGCGGACGGGCCCCTCTCGGCTTCCGTAGTCCATTTGCCCCGGAGCCTGCCAGACCCCTTGCCCCAGGGGCGGGCCCTGCTGAGTCCCTGAGTGCCTCCTGAGTTCCTGCCACCACCCTTGGGCCGGGATGAGGTGCCACCTTGTGCGTAGAAGCCCTGCACACAGGCAAGAAGCCCCCAGGCCCGCGGGCGCGCCCGACCCTGGAGCCCCCTGGCTGGCTGCAGCCACAGGGAACGGGGGTACTGAGTTGGCAGCCCCATTCCCGAAGCATCCACGGGCAGTTCCCCGAAGGGCTGACACCGGCTGCGCCTCAGCAGCCAGACAACCTCCCTCCCTCTGGTCGGGCACTGCAAGCCACACAGCCACTTGTGTCCCCTGTGTCCCTGGAGGCCGCAGCGCGTTTTGGGTTTTGGCGCGGACGGGCCCCTCTCGGCTTCCGTAGTCCATTTGCCCCGGAGTCTGCCAGACCCCTTGCCCCAGGGGCGGGCCCTGCTGAGTCCCTGAGTGCCTCCTGAGTTCCTGCCACCACCCTTGGGCCGGGTTGTGGTGCCACCTTGTGCGTAGAAGCCCTGCACACAGGCAAGAAGCCCCCCAGGCCCGCGGGCGCGCCCGACCCTGGAGCCCCCTGGCTGGCTGCAGCCACAGGGAACGGGGGTACTGAGTTGGCAGCCCCCATTCCCGAAGCATCCACGGGCAGTTCCCCGAAGGGCTGACACCGGCTGCGCCTCAGCAGCCAGACAACCTCCCTCCCTCTGGTCGGGCACTGCAAGCCACACAGCCACTTGTGTCCCTGTGTCCCTGGAGGCCGCAGCGCGTTTTGGGTTTTGGCGCGGACGGGCCCCTCTCGGCTTCCGTAGTCCATTTGCCCCGGAGCCTGCCAGACCCCTGGCCCCAGGGGCGGGCCCTGCTGAGTCCCCGAGTGCCTCCTGAGTTCCTGCCACCACCCTTGGGCCGGGATGTGGTGCCACCTTGTGCGTAGAAGCCCTGCACACAGGCAAGAAGCCCCTAGGCCCGCGGGCGCGCCCGACCCTGGAGCCCCCTGGCTGGCTGCAGCCACAGGGAACGGGGGTTCTGAGTTGGCAGCCCCCATTCCCGAAGCATCCACGGGCAGTTCCCCGAAGGGCTGACACCGGCTGCGCCTCAGCAGCCAGACAACCTCCCTCCCTCTGGTCGGGCACTGCAAGCCACACAGCCACTTGTGTCCCCTGTGTCCCTGGAGGCCGCAGCGCGTTTTGGGTTTTGGCGCGGACGGGCCCCTCTCGGCTTCCGTAGTCCATTTGCCCCGGAGCCTGCCAGACCCCTTGCCCCAGGGGCGGGCCCTGCTGAGTCCCTGGGTGCCTCCTGAGTTCCTGCCACCACCCTTGGGCCGGGATGAGGTGCCACCTTGTGCGTAGAAGCCCTGCACACAGGCAAGAAGCCCCCAAGGCCCGCGGGCGCGTCCGACCCTGGAGCCCCCTGGCTGGCTGCAGCCACAGGGAACGGGGGTACTGAGTTGGCAGCCCCCATTCCCAAAGCATCCATGGGCAGTTCCCCGAAGGGCTGACACCGGCTGCGCCTCAGCAGCCAGACAACCTCCCTCCCTCTGGTCGGGCACTGCAAGCCACACAGCCACTTGTGTCCCCTGTGTCCCTGGAGGCCGCAGCGCGTTTTGGGTTTTGGCGCGGACGGGCCCCTCTCGGCTTCCGTAGTCCATTTGCCCCGGAGCCTGCCAGATCCCTTGCCCCAGGGGCGGGCCCTGCTGAGTCCCTGAGTGCCTCCTGAGTTCCTGCCACCACCCTTGGGCCGGGATGTGGTGCCACCTTGTGCGTAGAAGCCCTGCACACAGGCAAGAAGCCCCCCAGGCCCGCGGGCGCGCCCGACCCTGGAGCCCCCTGGCTGGCTGCAGCCACAGGGAACGGGGGTTCTTAGTTGGCAGCCCCCATTCCCGAAGCATCTACAGACAGTTCCCCTAAGGGCTGACACCGGCTGCGCCTCAGCAGCCAGACAACCTCCCTCCCTCTGGTCGGGCACTGCAAGCCACACAGCCACTTGTGTCCCCTGTGTCCCTGGAGGCCGCAGCGCGTTTGGGTTTTGGCACGGACGGGCCCCTCTCGGCTTCCGTAGTCCATTTGCCCCGGAGCCTGCCAGACTCCTTGCCCCAGGGGCGGGCCCTGCTGAGTCCCCAAGCGCCTCCTGGGTTCCTGCCACCACCCTTGTGCCGGGATGAGGTGCCACCTTGTGCGTAGAAGCCCTGCACACAGGCAAGAAGCCCCCCAGGCCCGCAGGCGCGCCCGACCCTGGAGCCCCCTGGCTGGCTGCAGCCACAGGGAACGGGGGTTCTGAGTTGGCAGCCACCATTCCTGAAGCATCTACGGGCAGTTCCCCGAAGGGCTGACACCGGCTGCTCCTCAGCAGCCGGACAACCTCCCTCCCTCTGGTCGGGCACTGCAAGCCACACAGCCACTTGTGTCCCCTGTGTCCCTGGAGGCCGCAGCGCGTTTTGGGTTTTGGCGCGGACGGGCCCCTCTCGGCTTCCGTAGTCCATTTGCCCCCGGAGCCTGCCAGACCCCTGGCCCCAGGGGCGGGTCCTGCTGAGTCCCCGAGCGCCTCCTGGGTTCTTGCCACCACCCTTGGGCCGGGATGAGGTGCCACCTTGTGCGTAGAAGCCCTGCACACAGGCAAGAAGCCCCCCAGGCCTGCAGGCGCGCCCGACCCTGGAGCCCCCTGGCTGGCTGCAGCCACAGGGAACGGGGGTTCTGAGTTGCAGCCCCCATTCCCGAAGCATCCACGGGCAGTTCCCCGAAGGGCTGACACCGGCTGCGCCTCAGCAGCCAGACAACCTCCCTCCCTCTGGTCGGGCACTGCAAGCCACACAGCCACTTGTGTCCCCTGTGTCCCTGGAGGCCGCAGCGCGTTTTGGGTTTTGGCGCGGACGGGCCCCTCTCGGCTTCCGTAGTCCATTTGCCCCCGGAGCCTGCCAGACCCTGGCCCCAGGGGCGGGCCCTGCTGAGTCCGCGAGCGACTCCTGGGTTCCTGCCACCACCCTTGGGCCGGGATGTGGTGCCACCTTGTGCGTAGAATTCCTGCACACAGGCAAGAAGCCCCTAGGCCCGCGGGCGCGCCCGACCCTGGAGCCCCCTGGCTGGCTGCAGCCACAGGGAACGGGGGTTCTGAGTTGGCAGCCCCCATTCCCGAAGCATCCACGGGCAGTTCCCCGAAGGGCTGTCACCGGCTGCGCCTCAGCAGCCAGACAACCTCCCTCCCTCTGGTCGGGCACTGCAAGCCACACAGCCACTTGTGTCCCCTTTGTCCCTGGAGGCCGCAGCGCGTTTTGGGTTTTGGCGCGGACGGGCCCCTCTCGGCTTCCGTAGTCCATTTGCCCCGGAGCCTGCCAGACCCTGGCCCCAGAGGCGGGCCCTGCTGAGTCCCCGAGCGCCTCCTGAGTTCCTGCCACCACCCTTGGGCCGGGATGAGGTGCCACCTTGTGCGTAGAAGCCCTGCACACAGGCAAGAAGCCCCCCAGGCCCGCGGGCGCGCCCGACACTGGAGCCCCCTGGCTGGCTGCAGCCACAGGGAACGGGGGTACTGAGTTGGCAGCCCCCATTCCCGAAGCATCCACGGGCAGTTCCCCGAAGGGCTGACACCGGCTGCGCCTCAGCAGCCAGACAACCTCCCTCCCTCTGGTCGGGCACTGCAAGCCACACAGCCACTTGTGTCCCCTGTGTCCCTGGAGGCCGCAGCGCATTTTGGGTTTTGGCGCGGACGGGCCCCTCTCAGCTTCCGTAGTCCATTTGCCCCCGGAGCTTGCCAGACCCCTGGCCCCAGGGGCGGGCCCTGCTGAGTCCCCGAGCGCCTCCTGGGTTCCTGCCACCACCCTTGGGCCGGGATGAGGTGCCACCTTGTGCGTAGAAGCCCTGCACACAGGCAAGAAGCCCCCCAGGCCCGCGGGCGCGCCCGACCCTGGAGCCCCCTGGCTGGCTGCAGCCACAGGGAACGGGGGTACTGAGTTGGCAGCACCCATTCCCGAAGCATCCACGGGCAGTTCCCCGAAGGGCTGACACCGGCTGCGCCTCAGCAGCCAGACAACCTCCCTCCCTCTGGTCGGGCACTGCAAGCCACACAGCCACTTGTGTCCCCTGTGTCCCTGGAGGCCGCAGCGCGTTTTGGGTTTTGACGCGGACGGGCCCCTCTCGGCTTCCGTAGTCCATTTGCCCCGGAGCCTGCCAGACCCCTTGCCCCAGGGGCGGGCCCTGCTGAGTCCCTGAGTGCCTCCTGAGTTCCTGCCACCACCTTGGGCCGGGATGAGGTGCCACCTTGTGCGTAGAAGCCCTGCACACAGGCAAGAAGCCCCCCAGGCCCGCGGGCGCGCTCGACCCTGGAGCCCCCTGGCTGGCTGCAGCCACAGGGAACGGGGGTACTGAGTTGGCAGCCCCCATTCCCGAAGCATCCACGGGCAGTTCCCCGAAGGGCTGACACCGGCTGCGCCTCAGCAGCCAGACAACCTCCCTCCCTCTGGTCGGGCACTGCAAGCCACACAGCCACTTGTGTCCCCTGTGTCCCTGGAGGCCGCAGCGCGTTTTGGGTTTTGGCGCGGACGGGCCCCTCTCGGCTTCCGTAGTCCATTTGCCCCGGAGTCTGCCAGACCCCTTGCCCCAGGGGCGGGCCCTGCTGAGTCCCTGAGTGCCTCCTGAGTTCCTGCCACCACCCTTGGGCCGGGATGTGGTGCCACCTTGTGCGTAGAAGCCCTGCACACAGGCAAGAAGCCCCCCAGGCCCGCGGGCGCGCCCGACCCTGGAGCCCCCTGGCTGGCTGCAGCCACAGGGAACGGGGGTACTGAGTTGGCAGCCCCCATTCCCGAAGCATCCACGGGCAGTTCCCCGAAGGGCTGACACCGGCTGCGCCTCAGCAGCCAGACAACCTCCCTCCCTCTGGTCGGGCACTGCAAGCCACACAGCCACTTGTGTCCCCTGTGTCCCTGGAGGCCGCAGCGCGTTTTGGGTTTTGGCGCGGACGGGCCCCTCTCGGCTTCCGTAGTCCATTTGCCCCGGAGCCTGCCAGACACCTTGCCCCAGGGGCGGGCCCTGCTGAGTCCCCGAGTGCCTCCTGAGTTCCTGCCACCACCCTTGGGCCGGGATGTGGTGCCACCTTGTGCGTAGAAGCCCTGCACACAGGCAAGAAGCCCCCCAGGCCCGCGGGCGCGCCCGACCCTGGAGCCCCTGGCTGGCTGCAGCCACAGGGAACGGGGGTTCTGAGTTGGCAGCCCCCATTCCCGAAGCATCCACGGGCAGTTCCCCGAAGGGCTGACACCGGCTGCGCCTCAGCAGCCAGACAACCTCCCTCCCTCTGGTCGGGCACTGCAAGCCACACAGCCACTTGTGTCCCCTGTGTCCCTGGAGGCCGCAGCGCGTTTTGGGTTTTGGCGCGGACGGGCCCCTCTCGGCTTCCGTAGTCCATTTGCCCCGGGGCCTGCCAGACCCCTTGCCCCAGGGCGGGCCCTGCTGAGTCCCCGAGCGCCTCCTGAGTTCCTGCCACCACCCTTGGGCCGGGATGTGGTGCCACCTTGTGCGTAGAAGCCCTGCACACAGGCAAGAAGCCCCTAGGCCCGCGGGCGCGCCCGACCCTGGAGCCCCCTGGCTGGCTGCAGCACAGGGAACGGGGTTCTGAGTTGGCAGCCCCCATTCCCGAAGCATCCACGGGCAGTTCCCCGAAGGGCTGACACCGGCTGCGCCTCAGCAGCCAGACAACCTCCCTCCCTCTGGTCGGGCACTGCAAGCCACACAGCCACTTGTGTCCCCTGTGTCCCTGGAGGCCGCAGCGCGTTTTGGGTTTTGGCGCGGACGGGCCCCTCTCGGCTTCCGTAGTCCATTTGCCCCGGAGCCTGCCAGACCCCTTGCCCCAGGGGCGGGCCCTGCTGAGTCCCTGAGTGCCTCCTGAGTTCCTGCCACCACCCTTGGGCCGGGATGTGGTGCCACCTTGTGCGTAGAAGCCCTGCACACAGGCAAGAAGCCCCCAGGCCCGCGGGCGCGCCCGACCCTGGAGCCCCCTGGCTGGCTGCAGCCACAGGGAACGGGGGTTCTGAGTTGGCAGCCCCATTCCTGAAGCATCCACGGGCAGTTCCCCGAAGGGCTGACACCGGCTGCGCCTCAGCAGCCAGACAACCTCCCTCCCTCTGGTCGGGCACTGCAAGCCACACAGCCACTTGTGTCCCCTGTGTCCCTGGAGGCCGCAGCGCGTTTTGGGTTTTGGCGCGGACGGGCCCCTCTCGGCTTCCGTAGTCCATTTGCCCCGGGGCCTGCCAGACCCTTGCCCCAGGGGCGGGCCCTGCTGAGTCCCCGAGTGCCTCCTGAGTTCCTGCCACCACCCTTGGGCCGGGATGTGGTGCCACCTTGTGCGTAGAAGCCCTGCACACAGGCAAGAAGCCCCTAGGCCCGCGGGCGCGCCCGACCCTGGAGCCCCCTGGCTGGCTGCAGCCACAGGGAACGGGGGTTCTGAGTTGGCAGCCCCCATTCCCGAAGCATCCACGGGCAGTTCCCGAAGGGCTGACACCGGCTGCGCCTCAGCAGCCAGACAACCTCCCTCCCTCTGGTCGGGCACTGCAAGCCACACAGCCACTTGTGTCCCCTGTGTCCCTGGAGGCCGCAGCGCGTTTTGGGTTTGACGCGGACGGGCCCCTCTCGGCTTCCGTAGCCCATTTGCCCCGGAGCCTGCCAGACCCCTTGCCCCAGGGGCGGCCCTGCTGAGTCCCTGAGTGCCTCCTGAGTTCCTGCCACCACCCTTGGGCCGGGATGTGGTGCCACCTTGTGCGTAGAAGCCCTGCACACAGGCAAGAAGCCCCCCAGGCCCGCGGGCGCGCCCGACCCTAGAGCCCCCTGGCTGGCTGCAGCCACAGGGAACGGGGGTTCTGAGTTGGCAGCCCCCATTCCCGAAGCATCCACGGGCAGTTCCCCGAAGGGCTGACACCGGCTGCGCCTCAGCAGCCAGACAACCTCCCTCCCTCTGGTCGGGCACTGCAAGCCACACAGCCACTTGTGTCCCCTTTGTCCCTGGAGGCCGCAGCGCGTTTTGGGTTTTGGCGCGGAAGGGCCCCTCTCGGCTTCCGTAGTCCATTTGCCCCGGAGCCTGCCAGACCCCTGGCCCCAGGGGCGGGCCCTGCTGAGTCCCCGAGCGCCTCCTGAGTTCCTGCCACCACCCTTGGGCCGGGATGAGGTGCCACCTTGTGCGTAGAAGCCCTGCACACAGGCAAGAAGCCCCCCAGGCCCGCGGGCGCGCCCGACACTGGAGCCCCCTGGCTGGCTGCAGCCACAGGGAACGGGGTACTGAGTTGGCAGCCCCCATTCCCGAAGCATCCACGGGCAGTTCCCCGAAGGGCTGACACCGGCTGCGCCTCAGCAGCCAGACAACCTCCCTCCCTCTGGTCGGGCACTGCAAGCCACACAGCCACTTGTGTCCCCTGTGTCCCTGGAGGCCGCAGCGCGTTTTGGGTTTTGGCGCGGACGGGCCCCTCTCGGCTTCCGTAGTCCATTTGCCCCGGAGCCTGCCAGATCCCTTGCCCCAGGGGCGGGCCCTGCTGAGTCCCTGAGTGCCTCCTGAGTTCCTGCCACCACCCTTGGGCCGGGATGTGGTGCCACCTTGTGCGTAGAAGCCCTGCACACAGGCAAGAAGCCCCCCAGGCCCGCGGGCGCGCCCGACCCTGGAGCCCCCTGGCTGGCTGCAGCCACAGGGAACGGGGGTTCTTAGTTGGCAGCCCCCATTCCCGAAGCATCTACGGACAGTTCCCCTAAGGGCTGACACCGGCTGCGCCTCAGCAGCCAGACAACCTCCCTCCCTCTGGTCGGGCACTGCAAGCCACACAGCCACTTGTGTCCCCTGTGTCCCTGGAGGCCGCAGCGCGTTTTGGGTTTTGGCACGGACGGGCCCCTCTCGGCTTCCGTAGTCCATTTGCCCCGGAGCCTGCCAGACTCCTTGCCCCAGGGGCGGGCCCTGCTGAGTCCCCAAGCGCCTCCTGGGTTCCTGCCACCACCCTTGGGCCGGGATGAGGTGCCACCTTGTGCGTAGAAGCCCTGCACACAGGCAAGAAGCCCCCCAGGCCCGCAGGCGCGCCCGACCCTGGAGCCCCCTGGCTGGCTGCAGCCACAGGGAACGGGGGTTCTGAGTTGGCAGCCACCATTCCTGAAGCATCTACGGGCAGTTCCCCGAAGGGCTGACACCGGCTGCTCCTCAGCAGCCGGACAACCTCCCTCCCTCTGGTCGGGCACTGCAAGCCACACAGCCACTTGTGTCCCCTGTGTCCCTGGAGGCCACAGCGCGTTTTGGGTTTTGGCGCGGACGGGCCCCTCTCGGCTTCCGTAGTCCATTTGCCCCCGGAGCCTGCCAGACCCCTGGCCCCAGGGGCGGGTCCTGCTGAGTCCCCGAGCGCCTCCTGGGTTCCTGCCACCACCCTTGGGCCGGGATGAGGTGCCACCTTGTGCGTAGAAGCCCTGCACACAGGCAAGAAGCCCCCCAGGCCTGCAGGCGCGCCCGACCCTGGAGCCCCCTGGCTGGCTGCAGCCACAGGGAACGGGGGTTCTGAGTTGGCAGCCCCCATTCCCGAAGCATCCACGGGCAGTTCCCCGAAGGGCTGACACCGCTGCGCCTCAGCAGCCAGACAACCTCCCTCCCTCTGGTCGGGCACTGCAAGCCACACAGCCACTTGTGTCCCCTGTGTCCCTGGAGGCCGCAGCGCGTTTTGGGTTTTGGCGCGGACGGGCCCTCTCGGCTTCCGTAGTCCATTTGCCCCCGGAGCCTGCCAGAACCCTGGCCCCAGGGGCGGGCCCTGCTGAGTCCGCGAGCGACTCCTGGGTTCCTGCCACCACCCTTGGGCCGGGATGTGGTGCCACCTTGTGCGTAGAATTCCTGCACACAGGCAAGAAGCCCCTAGGCCCGCGGGCGCGCCCGACCCTGGAGCCCCCTGGCTGGCTGCAGCCACAGGGAACGGGGGTTCTGAGTTGGCAGCCCCCATTCCCGAAGCATCCACGGGCAGTTCCCCGAAGGGCTGTCACCGGCTGCGCCTCAGCAGCCAGACAACCTCCCTCCCTCTGGTCGGGCACTGCAAGCCACACAGCCACTTGTGTCCCCTTTGTCCCTGGAGGCCGCAGCGCGTTTTGGGTTTTGGCGCGGACGGGCCCCTCTCGGCTTCCGTAGTCCATTTGCCCCGGAGCCTGCCAGACCCCTGGCCCCAGAGGCGGGCCCTGCTGAGTCCCCGAGCGCCTCCTGAGTTCCTGCCACCACCCTTGGGCCGGGATGAGGTGCCACCTTGTGCGTAGAAGCCCTGCACACAGGCAAGAAGCCCCCCAGGCCCGCGGGCGCGCCCGACACTGGAGCCCCCTGGCTGGCTGCAGCCACAGGGAACGGGGGTACTGAGTTGGCAGCCCCCATTCCCGAAGCATCCACGGGCAGTTCCCCGAAGGGCTGACACCGGCTGCGCCTCAGCAGCCAGACAACCTCCCTCCCTCTGGTCGGGCACTGCAAGCCACACAGCCACTTGTGTCCCCTGTGTCCCTGGAGGCCGCAGCGCATTTTGGGTTTTGGCGCGGACGGGCCCCTCTCAGCTTCCGTAGTCCATTTGCCCCCGGAGCTTGCCAGACCCCTGGCCCCAGGGGCGGGCCCTGCTGAGTCCCCGAGCGCCTCCTGGGTTCCTGCCACCACCCTTGGGCCGGGATGAGGTGCCACCTTGTGCGTAGAAGCCCTGCACACAGGCAAGAAGCCCCCCAGGCCCGCGGGCGCGCCCGACCCTGGAGCCCCCTGGCTGGCTGCAGCCACAGGGAACGGGGGTACTGAGTTGGCAGCACCCATTCCCGAAGCATCCACGGGCAGTTCCCCGAAGGGCTGACACCGGCTGCGCCTCAGCAGCCAGACAACCTCCCTCCCTCTGGTCGGGCACTGCAAGCCACACAGCCACTTGTGTCCCCTGTGTCCCTGGAGGCCGCAGCGCGTTTTGGGTTTTGACGCGGACGGGCCCCTCTCGGCTTCCGTAGTCCATTTGCCCCGGAGCCTGCCAGACCCCTTGCCCCAGGGGCGGGCCCTGCTGAGTCCCTGAGTGCCTCCTGAGTTCCTGCCACCACCCTTGGGCCGGGATGAGGTGCCACCTTGTGCGTAGAAGCCCTGCACACAGGCAAGAAGCCCCCCAGGCCCGCGGGCGCGTCCGACCCTGGAGCCCCCTGGCTGGCTGCAGCCACAGGGAACGGGGGTACTGAGTTGGCAGCCCCCATTCCCGAAGCATCCACGGGCAGTTCCCCGAAGGGCTGACACCGGCTGCGCCTCAGCAGCCAGACAACCTCCCTCCCTCTGGTCGGGCACTGCAAGCCACACAGCCACTTGTGTCCCCTGTGTCCCTGGAGGCCGCAGCGTGTTTTGGGTTTTGGCGCGGACGGGCCCCTCTCGGCTTCCGTAGTCCATTTGCCCCGGAGTCTGCCAGACCCCTTGCCCCAGGGGCGGGCCCTGCTGAGTCCCTGAGTGCCTCCTGAGTTCCTGCCACCACCCTTGGGCCGGGATGTGGTGCCACCTTGTGCGTAGAAGCCCTGCACACAGGCAAGAAGCCCCCCAGGCCCGCGGGCGCGCCCGACCCTGGAGCCCCCTGGCTGGCTGCAGCCACAGGGAACGGGGGTACTGAGTTGGCAGCCCCCATTCCCGAAGCATCCACGGGCAGTTCCCCGAAGGGCTGACACCGGCTGCGCCTCAGCAGCCAGACAACCTCCCTCCCTCTGGTCGGGCACTGCAAGCCACACAGCCACTTGTGTCCCCTGTGTCCCTGGAGGCCGCAGCGCGTTTTGGGTTTTGGCGCGGACGGGCCCCTCTCGGCTTCCGTAGTCCATTTGCCCCGGAGCCTGCCAGACCCCTTGCCCCAGGGGCGGGCCCTGCTGAGTCCCCGAGTGCCTCCTGAGTTCCTGCCACCACCCTTGGGCCGGGATGTGGTGCCACCTTGTGCTAGAAGCCCTGCACACAGGCAAGAAGCCCCCCAGGCCCGCGGGCGCGCCCGACCCTGGAGCCCCCTGGCTGGCTGCAGCCACAGGGAACGGGGGTTCTGAGTTGGCAGCCCCCATTCCCGAAGCATCCACGGGCAGTTCCCCGAAGGGCTGACACCGGCTGCGCCTCAGCAGCCAGACAACCTCCCTCCCTCTGGTCGGGCACTGCAAGCCACACAGCCACTTGTGTCCCCTGTGTCCCTGGAGGCCGCAGCGCGTTTTGGGTTTTGGCGCGGACGGGCCCCTCTCGGCTTCCGTAGTCCATTTGCCCCGGGGCCTGCCAGACCCCTTGCCCCAGGGGCGGGCCCTGCTGAGTCCCCGAGTGCCTCCTGAGTTCCTGCCACCACCCTTGGGCCGGGATGTGGTGCCACCTTGTGCGTAGAAGCCCTGCACACAGGCAAGAAGCCCCTAGGCCCGCGGGCGCGCCCGACCCTGGAGCCCCCTGGCTGGCTGCAGCCACAGGGAACGGGGGTTCTGAGTTGGCAGCCCCCATTCCCGAAGCATCCACGGGCAGTTCCCCGAAGGGCTGACACCGGCTGCGCCTCAGCAGCCAGACAACCTCCCTCCCTCTGGTCGGGCACTGCAAGCCACACAGCCACTTGTGTCCCCTGTGTCCCTGGAGGCCGCAGCGCGTTTTGGGTTTTGGCGCGGACGGGCCCCTCTCGGCTTCCGTAGTCCATTTGCCCCGGAGCCTGCCAGACCCCTTGCCCCAGGGGCGGGCCCTGCTGAGTCCCTGAGTGCCTCCTGAGTTCCTGCCACCACCCTTGGGCCGGGATGTGGTGCCACCTTGTGCGTAGAAGCCCTGCACACAGGCAAGAAGCCCCCCAGGCCCGCGGGCGCGCCCGACCCTGGAGCCCCCTGGCTGGCTGCAGCCACAGGGAACGGGGGTTCTGAGTTGGCAGCCCCCATTCCTGAAGCATCCACGGGCAGTTCCCCGAAGGGCTGACACCGGCTGCGCCTCAGCAGCCAGACAACCTCCCTCCCTCTGGTCGGGCACTGCAAGCCACACAGCCACTTGTGTCCCCTGTGTCCCTGGAGGCCGCAGCGCGTTTTGGGTTTTGGCGCGGACGGGCCCCTCTCGGCTTCCGTAGTCCATTTGCCCCGGGGCCTGCCAGACCCCTTGCCCCAGGGGCGGGCCCTGCTGAGTCCCCGAGTGCCTCCTGAGTTCCTGCCACCACCCTTGGGCCGGGATGTGGTGCCACCTTGTGCGTAGAAGCCCTGCACACAGGCAAGAAGCCCCTAGGCCCGCGGGCGCGCCCGACCCTGGAGCCCCCTGGCTGGCTGCAGCCACAGGGAACGGGGGTTCTGAGTTGGCAGCCCCCATTCCCGAAGCATCCACGGGCAGTTCCCCGAAGGGCTGACACCGGCTGCGCCTCAGCAGCCAGACAACCTCCCTCCCTCTGGTCGGGCACTGCAAGCCACACAGCCACTTGTGTCCCCTGTGTCCCTGGAGGCCGCAGCGCGTTTTGGGTTTTGGCGCGGACGGGCCCCTCTCGGCTTCCGTAGCCCATTTGCCCCGGAGCCTGCCAGACCTCTTGCCCCAGGGGCGGGCCCTGCTGAGTCCCTGAGTGCCTCCTGAGTTCCTGCCACCACCCTTGGGCCGGGATGTGGTGCCACCTTGTGCGTAGAAGCCCTGCACACAGGCAAGAAGCCCCCCAGGCCCGCGGGCGCGCCCGACCCTGGAGCCCCCTGGCTGGCTGCAGCCACAGGGAACGGGGGTTCTGAGTTGGCAGCCCCCATTCCCGAAGCATCCACGGGCAGTTCCCCGAAGGGCTGACACCGGCTGCGCCTCAGCAGCCAGACAACCTCCCTCCCTCTGGTCGGGCACTGCAAGCCACACAGCCACTTGTGTCCCCTTTGTCCCTGGAGGCCGCAGCGCGTTTTGGGTTTTGGCGCGGAAGGGCCCCTCTCGGCTTCCGTAGTCCATTTGCCCCGGAGCCTGCCAGACCCCTGGCCCCAGAGGCGGGCCCTGCTGAGTCCCCGAGCGCCTCCTGAGTTCCTGCCACCACCCTTGGGCCGGGATGAGGTGCCACCTTGTGCGTAGAAGCCCTGCACACAGGCAAGAAGCCCCCCAGGACCGCGGGCGCGCCCGACACTGGAGCCCCCTGGCTGGCTGCAGCCACAGGGAACGGGGGTACTGAGTTGGCAGCCCCCATTCCCGAAGCATCCACGGGCAGTTCCCCGAAGGGCTGACACCGGCTGCGCCTCAGCAGCCAGACAACCTCCCTCCCTCTGGTCGGGCACTGCAAGCCACACAGCCACTTGTGTCCCCTGTGTCCCTGGAGGCCGCAGCGCATTTTGGGTTTTGGCGCGGACGGGCCCCTCTCGGCTTCCGTAGTCCATTTGCCCCCGGAGCTTGCCAGACCCCTGGCCCCAGGGGCGGGCCCTGCTGAGTCCCCGAGCGCCTCCTGGGTTCCTGCCACCAAACTTGGGCCGGGATGAGGTGCCACCTTGTGCGTAGAAGCCCTGCACACAGGCAAGAAGCCCCTAGGCCCGCGGGCGCGCCCGACCCTGGAGCCCCCTGGCTGGCTGCAGCCACAGGGAACGGGGGTTCTGAGTTGGCAGCCCCCATTCCCGAAGCATCCACGGGCAGTTCCCCGAAGGGCTGACACCAGCTGCGCCTCAGCAGCCAGACAACCTCCCTCCCTCTGGTCGGGCACTGCAAGCCACACAGCCACTTGTGTCCCCTGTGTCCCTGGAGGCCGCAGCGCGTTTTGGGTTTTGGCGCGGACGGGCCCCTCTCGGCTTCCGTAGTCCATTTGCCCCGGAGCCTGCCAGACCCCTTGCCCCAGGGGCGGGCCCTGCTGAGTCCCTGAGTGCCTCCTGAGTTCCTGCCACCACCCTTGGGCCGGGATGAGGTGCCACCTTGTGCGTAGAAGCCCTGCACACAGGCAAGAAGCCCCCAAGGCCCGCGGGCGCGTCCGACCCTGGAGCCCCCTGGCTGGCTGCAGCCACAGGGAACGGGGGTACTGAGTTGGCAGCCCCCATTCCCGAAGCATCCACGGGCAGTTCCCCGAAGGGCTGACACCGGCTGCGCCTCAGCAGCCAGACAACCTCCCTCCCTCTGGTCGGGCACTGCAAGCCACACAGCCACTTGTGTCCCCTGTGTCCCTGGAGGCCGCAGCGCGTTTTGGGTTTTGGCGCGGACGGGCCCCTCTCGGCTTCCGTAGTCCATTTGCCCCGGAGCCTGCCAGACCCCTTGCCCCAGGGGCGGGCCCTGCTGAGTCCCTGAGTGCCTCCTGAGTTCCTGCCACCACCCTTGGGCCGGGATGTGGTGCCACCTTGTGTGTAGAAGCCCTGCACACAGGCAAGAAGCCCCCCAGGCCCGCGGGCGCGCCCGACCCTGGAGCCCCCTGGCTGGCTGCAGCCACAGGGAACGGGGGTTCTTAGTTAGCAGCCCCCATTCCCGAAGCATCCACGGACAGTTCCCCTAAGGGCTGACACCGGCTGCGCCTCAGCAGCCAGACAACCTCCCTCCCTCTGGTCGGGCACTGCAAGCCACACAGCCACTTGTGTCCCCTGTGTCCCTGGAGGCCGCAGCGCGTTTTGGGTTTTGGCGCGGACGGGCCCCTCTCGGCTTCCGTAGTCCATTGGCCCCCGGAGCCTGCCAGACCCCTTGCCCCAGGGGCGGGCCCTGCTGAGTCCCCGAGTGCCTCCTGAGTTCCTGCCACCACCCTTGGGCCGGGATGTGGTGCCACCTTGTGCGTAGAAGCCCTGCACACAGGCAAGAAGCCCCTAGGCCCGCGGGCGCGCCCGACCCTGGAGCCCCCTGGCTGGCTGCAGCCACAGGGAACGGGGGTTCTGAGTTGGCAGCCCCCATTCCCGAAGCATCCACGGGCAGTTCCCCGAAGGGCTGACACCGGCTGCGCCTCAGCAGCCAGACAACCTCCCTCCCTCTGGTCGGGCACTGCAAGCCACACAGCCACTTGTGTCCCCTGTGTCCCTGGAGGCCGCTGCGCGTTTTGGGTTTTGGCGCGGACGGGCCCCTCTCGGCTTCCGTAGTCCATTTGCCCCGGAGCCTGCCAGACCCCTTGCCCCAGGGGCGGGCCCTGCTGAGTCCCTGAGTGCCTCCTGAGTTCCTGCCACCACCCTTGGGCCGGGATGTGGTGCCACCTTGTGCGTAGAAGCCCTGCACACAGGCAAGAAGCCCCCAGGCCCGCGGGCGCGCCCGACCCTGGAGCCCCCTGGCTGGCTGCAGCCACAGGGAACGGGGGTTCTGAGTTGGCAGCCCCCATTCCCGAAGCATCCACGGGCAGTTCCCCGAAGGGCTGACACCGGCTGCGCCTCAGCAGCCAGACAACCTCCCTCCCTCTGGTCGGGCACTGCAAGCCACACAGCCACTTGTGTCCCCTTTGTCCCTGGAGGCCGCAGCGCGTTTTGGGTTTTGGCGCGGAAGGGCCCCTCTCGGCTTCCGTAGTCCATTTGCCCCGGAGCCTGCCAGACCCCTGGCCACAGAGGCGGGCCCTGCTGAGTCCCCGAGCGCCTCCTGAGTTCCTGCCACCACCCTTGGGCCGGGATGAGGTGCCACCTTGTGCGTAGAAGCCCTGCACACAGGCAAGAAGCCCCCCAGGCCCGCGGGCGCGCCCGACCCTGGAGCCCCCTGGCTGGCTGCAGCCACAGGGAACGGGGGTACTGAGTTGGCAGCCCCCATTCCCGAAGCATCCACGGGCAGTTCCCCGAAGGGCTGAAACCGGCTGCGCCTCAGCAGCCAGACAACCTCCCTCCCTCTGGTCGGGCACTGCAAGCCACACAGCCACTTGTGTCCCCTGTGTCCCTGGAGGCCGCAGCGCATTTTGGGTTTTGGCGCAGACGGGCCCCTCTCGGCTTCCGTAGTCCATTTGCCCCCGGAGCTTGCCAGACCCCTGGCCCCAGGGGCGGGCCCTGCTGAGTCCCCGAGCGCCTCCTGGGTTCCTGCCACCAAACTTGGGCCGGGATGAGGTGCCACCTTGTGCGTAGAATCCCTGCACACAGGCAAGAAGCCCCTAGGCCCGCGGGCGCGCCCGACCCTGGAGCCCCCTGGCTGGCTGCAGCCACAGGGAACGGGGGTTCTGAGTTGGCAGCCCCCATTCCCGAAGCATCCACGGGCAGTTCCCCGAAGGGCTGACACCGGCTGCGCCTCAGCAGCCAGACAACCTCCCTCCCTCTGGTCGGGCACTGCAAGCCACACAGCCACTTGTGTCCCCTTTGTCGCTGGAGGCCGCAGCGCGTTTTGGGTTTTGGCGCGGAAGGGCCCCTCTCGGCTTCCGTAGTCCATTTGCCCCGGGGCCTGCCAGACCCCTTGCCCCAGGGGCGGGCCCTGCTGAGTCCCCGAGTGCCTCCTGAGTTCCTGCCACCACCCTTGGGCCGGGATGTGGTGCCACCTTGTGCGTAGAAGCCCTGCACACAGGCAAGAAGCCCCTAGGCCCGCGGGCGCGCCCGACCCTGGAGCCCCCTGGCTGGCTGCAGCCACAGGGAACGGGGGTTCTGAGTTGGCAGCCCCCATTCCCGAAGCATCCACGGGCAGTTCCCCGAAGGGCTGACACCGGCTGCGCCTCAGCAGCCAGACAACCTCCCTCCCTCTGGTCGGGCACTGCAAGCCACACAGCCACTTGTGTCCCCTGTGTCCCTGGAGGCCGCAGCGCGTTTTGGGTTTTGGCGTGGACGGGCCCCTCTCGGCTTCCGTAGCCCATTTGCCCCGGAGCCTGCCAGACCCCTTGCCCCAGGGGCGGGCCCTGCTGAGTCCCTGAGTGCCTCCTGAGTTCCTGCCACCACCCTTGGGCCGGGATGTGGTGCCACCTTGTGCGTAGAAGCCCTGCACACAGGCAAGAAGCCCCCCAGGCCCGCGGGCGCGCCCGACCCTGGAGCCCCCTGGCTGCCTGCAGCCACAGGGAACGGGGGTTCTGAGTTGGCAGCCCCCATTCCCGAAGCATCCACGGGCAGTTCCCCGAAGGGCTGACACCGGCTGCGCCTCAGCAGCCAGACAACCTCCCTCCCTCTGGTCGGGCACTGCAAGCCACACAGCCACTTGTGTCCCCTTTGTCCCTGGAGGCCGCAGCGCGTTTTGGGTTTTGGCGTGGAAGGGCCCCTCTCGGCTTCCGTAGTCCATTTGCCCCGGAGCCTGCCAGACCCCTGGCCCCAGAGGCGGGCCCTGCTGAGTCCCCGAGCGCCTCCTGAGTTCCTGCCACCACCCTTGGGCCGGGATGAGGTGCCACCTTGTGCGTAGAAGCCCTGCACACAGGCAAGAAGCCCCCCAGGCCCGCGGGCGCGCCCGACACTGGAGCCCCCTGGCTGGCTGCAGCCACAGGGAACGGGGGTACTGAGTTGGCAGCCCCCATTCCCGAAGCATCCACGGGCAGTTCCCCGAAGGGCTGACACCGGCTGCGCCTCAGCAGCCAGACAACCTCCCTCCCTCTGGTCGGGCACTGCAAGCCACACAGCCACTTGTGTCCCCTGTGTCCCTGGAGGCCGCAGCGCATTTTGGGTTTTGGCGCGGACGGGCCCCTCTCGGCTTCCGTAGTCCATTTGCCCCCGGAGCTTGCCAGACCCCTGGCCCCAGGGGCGGGCCCTGCTGAGTCCCCGAGCGCCTCCTGGGTTCCTGCCACCAAACTTGGGCCGGGATGAGGTGCCACCTTGTGCGTAGAAGCCCTGCACACAGGCAAGAAGCCCCTAGGCCCGCGGGCGCGCCCGACCCTGGAGCCCCCTGGCTGGCTGCAGCCACAGGGAATGGGGGTTCTGAGTTGGCAGCCCCCATTCCCGAAGCATCCACGGGCAGTTCCCCGAAGGGCTGACACCGGCTGCGCCTCAGCAGCCAGACAACCTCCCTCCCTCTGGTCGGGCACTGCAAGCCACACAGCCACTTGTGTCCCCTGTGTCCCTGGAGGCCGCAGCGCGTTTTGGGTTTTGGCGCGGACGGGCCCCTCTCGGCTTCCGTAGTCCATTTGCCCCGGAGCCTGCCAGACCCCTTGCCCCAGGGGCGGGCCCTGCTGAGTCCCTGAGTGCCTCCTGAGTTCCTGCCACCACCCTTGGGCCGGGATGAGGTGCCACCTTGTGCGTAGAAGCCCTGCACACAGGCAAGAAGCCCCCAAGGCCCGCGGGTGCGTCCGACCCTGGAGCCCCCTGGCTGGCTGCAGCCACAGGGAACGGGGGTACTGAGTTGGCAGCCCCCATTCCCGAAGATCCACGGGCAGTTCCCCGAAGGGCTGACACCGGCTGCGCCTCAGCAGCCAGACAACCTCCCTCCCTCTGGTCGGGCACTGCAAGCCACACAGCCACTTGTGTCCCCTGTGTCCCTGGAGGCCGCAGCGCGTTTTGGGTTTTGGCGCGGACGGGCCCCTCTCGGCTTCCGTAGTCCATTTGCCCCGGAGCCTGCCAGACCCCTTGCCCCAGGGGCGGGCCCTGCTGAGTCCCTGAGTGCCTCCTGAGTTCCTGCCACCACCCTTGGGCCGGGATGTGGTGCCACCTTGTGTGTAGAAGCCCTGCACACAGGCAAGAAGCCCCCCAGGCCCGCGGGCGCGCCCGACCCTGGAGCCCCCTGGCTGGCTGCAGCCACAGGGAACGGGGGTTCTGAGTTGGCAGCCCCCATTCCCGAAGCATCCACGGACAGTTCCCCTAAGGGCTGACACCGGCTGCGCCTCAGCAGCCAGACAACCTCCCTCCCTCTGGTCGGGCACTGCAAGCCACACAGCCACTTGTGTCCCCTGTGTCCCTGGAGGCCGCAGCGCGTTTTGGGTTTTGGCGCGGACGGGCCCCTCTCGGCTTCCGTAGTCCATTGGCCCCCGGAGCCTGCCAGACCCCTTGCCCCAGGGGCGGGCCCTGCTGAGTCCCCGAGTGCCTCCTGAGTTCCTGCCACCACCCTTGGGCCGGGATGTGGTGCCACCTTGTGCATAGAAGCCCTGCACACAGGCAAGAAGCCCCTAGGCCCGCGGGCGCGCCCGACCCTGGAGCCCCCTGGCTGGCTGCAGCCACAGGGAACGGGGGTTCTGAGTTGGCAGCCCCCATTCCCGAAGCATCCACGGGCAGTTCCCCGAAGGGCTGACACCGGCTGCGCCTCAGCAGCCAGACAACCTCCCTCCCTCTGGTCGGGCACTGCAAGCCACACAGCCACTTGTGTCCCCTGTGTCCCTGGAGGCCGCTGCGCGTTTTGGGTTTTGGCGCGGACGGGCCCCTCTCGGCTTCCGTAGTCCATTTGCCCCGGAGCCTGCCAGACCCCTTGCCCCAGGGGCGGGCCCTGCTGAGTCCCTGAGTGCCTCCTGAGTTCCTGCCACCACCCTTGGGCCGGGATGTGGTGCCACCTTGTGCGTAGAAGCCCTGCACACAGGCAAGAAGCACCCAGGCCCGCGGGCGCGCCCGACCCTGGAGCCCCCTGGCTGGCTGCAGCCACAGGGAACGGGGGTTCTGAGTTGGCAGCCCCCATTCCCGAAGCATCCACGGGCAGTTCCCCGAAGGGCTGACACCGGCTGCGCCTCAGCAGCCAGACAACCTCCCTCCCTCTGGTCGGGCACTGCAAGCCACACAGCCACTTGTGTCCCCTTTGTCCCTGGAGGCCGCAGCGCGTTTTGGGTTTTGGCGCGGAAGGGCCCCTCTCGGCTTCCGTAGTCCATTTGCACCGGAGCCTGCCAGACCCCTGGCCACAGAGGCGGGCCCTGCTGAGTCCCCGAGCGCCTCCTGAGTTCCTGCCACCACCCTTGGGCCGGGATGAGGTGCCACCTTGTGCGTAGAAGCCCTGCACACAGGCAAGAAGCCCCCCAGGCCCGCGGGCACGCCCGACCCTGGAGCCCCCTGGCTGGCTGCAGCCACAGGGAACGGGGGTACTGAGTTGGCAGCCCCCATTCCCGAAGCATCCACGGGCAGTTCCCCGAAGGGCTGACACCGGCTGCGCCTCAGCAGCCAGACAACCTCCCTCCCTCTGGTCGGGCACTGCAAGCCACACAGCCACTTGTGTCCCCTGTGTCCCTGGAGGCCGCAGCGCATTTTGGGTTTTGGCGCGGACGGGCCCCTCTCGGCTTCCGTAGTCCATTTGCCCCCGGAGCTTGCCAGACCCCTGGCCCCAGGGGCGGGCACTGCTGAGTCCCCGAGCGCCTCCTGGGTTCCTGCCACCAAACTTGGGCCGGGATGAGGTGCCACCTTGTGCGTAGAATCCCTGCACACAGGCAAGAAGCCCCTAGGCCCGCGGGCGCGCCCGACCCTGGAGCCCCCTGGCTGGCTGCAGCCACAGGGAACGGGGGTTCTGAGTTGGCAGCCCCCATTCCCGAAGCATCCACGGGCAGTTCCCCGAAGGGCTGACACCGGCTGCGCCTCAGCAGCCAGACAACCTCCCTCCCTCTGGTCGGGCACTGCAAGCCACACAGCCACTTGTGTCCCCTTTGTCCCTGGAGGCCGCAGCGCGTTTTGGGTTTTGGCGCGGAAGGGCCCCTCTCGGCTTCCGTAGTCCATTTGCCCCGGAGCCTGCCAGACCCCTTGCCCCAGGGGCGGGCCCTGCTGAGTCCCTGAGTGCCTCCTGAGTTCCTGCCAACACCCTTGGGCCGGGATGTGGTGCCACCTTGTGCGTAGAAGCCCTGCACACAGGCAAGAAGCCCCCCAGGCCCGCGGGCGCGCCCGACCCTGGAGCCCCCTGGCTGGCTGCAGCCACAGGGAACGGGGGTTCTTAGTTGGCAGCCCCCATTCCCGAAGCATCCACGGACAGTTCCCCTAAGGGCTGACACCGGCTGCGCCTCAGCAGCCAGACAACCTCCCTCCCTCTGGTCGGGCACTGCAAGCCACACAGCCACTTGTGTCCCCTTTGTCGCTGGAGGCCGCAGCGCGTTTTGGGTTTTGGCGCGGAAGGGCCCCTCTCGGCTTCCGTAGTCCATTTGCCCCGGGGCCTGCCAGACCCCTTGCCCCAGGGGCGGGCCCTGCTGAGTCCCCGAGTGCCTCCTGAGTTCCTGCCACCACCCTTGGGCCGGGATGTGGTGCCACCTTGTGCGTAGAAGCCCTGCACACAGGCAAGAAGCCCCTAGGCCCGCGGGCGCGCCCGACCCTGGAGCCCCCTGGCTGGCTGCAGCCACAGGGAACGGGGGTTCTGAGTTGGCAGCCCCCATTCCCGAAGCATCCACGGGCAGTTCCCCGAAGGGCTGACACCGGCTGCGCCTCAGCAGCCAGACAACCTCCCTCCCTCTGGTCGGGCACTGCAAGCCACACAGCCACTTGTGTCCCCTGTGTCCCTGGAGGCCGCAGCGCGTTTTGGGTTTTGGCGTGGACGGGCCCCTCTCGGCTTCCGTAGCCCATTTGCCCCGGAGCCTGCCAGACCCCTTGCCCCAGGGGCGGGCCTTGCTGAGTCCCTGAGTGCCTCCTGAGTTCCTGCCACCACCCTTGTGCCGGGATGTGGTGCCACCTTGTGCGTAGAAGCCCTGCACACAGGCAAGAAGCCCCCCAGGCCCGCGGGCGCGCCCGACCCTGGAGCCCCCTGGCTGGCTGCAGCCACAGGGAACGGGGGTTCTGAGTTGGCAGCCCCCATTCCCGAAGCATCCACGGGCAGTTCCCCGAAGGGCTGACACCGGCTGCGCCTCAGCAGCCAGACAACCTCCCTCCCTCTGGTCGGGCACTGCAAGCCACACAGCCACTTGTGTCCCCTTTGTCCCTGGAGGCCGCAGCGCGTTTTGGGTTTTGGCGTGGAAGGGCCCCTCTCGGCTTCCGTAGTCCATTTGCCCCGGAGCCTGCCAGACCCCTGGCCCCAGAGGCGGGCCCTGCTGAGTCCCCGAGCGCCTCCTGAGTTCCTGCCACCACCCTTGGGCCGGGATGAGGTGCCACCTTGTGCGTAGAAGCCCTGCACACAGGCAAGAAGCCCCCCAGGCCCGCGGGCGCGCCCGACACTGGAGCCCCCTGGCTGGCTGCAGCCACAGGGAACGGGGGTACTGAGTTGGCAGCCCCCATTCCCGAAGCATCCACGGGCAGTTCCCCGAAGGGCTGACACCGGCTGCGCCTCAGCAGCCAGACAACCTCCCTCCCTCTGGTCGGGCACTGCAAGCCACACAGCCACTTGTGTCCCCTGTGTCCCTGGAGGCCGCAGCGCATTTTGGGTTTTGGCGCGGACGGGCCCCTCTCGGCTTCCGTAGTCCATTTGCCCCCGGAGCTTGCCAGACCCCTGGCCCCAGGGGCGGGCCCTGCTGAGTCCCCGAGCGCCTCCTGGGTTCCTGCCACCAAACTTGGGCCGGGATGAGGTGCCACCTTGTGCGTAGAAGCCCTGCACACAGGCAAGAAGCCCCTAGGCCCGCGGGCGCGCCCGACCCTGGAGCCCCCTGGCTGGCTGCAGCCACAGGGAACGGGGGTTCTGAGTTGGCAGCCCCCATTCCCGAAGCATCCACGGGCAGTTCCCCGAAGGGCTGACACCGGCTGCGCCTCAGCAGCCAGACAACCTCCCTCCCTCTGGTCGGGCACTGCAAGCCACACAGCCACTTGTGTCCCCTGTGTCCCTGGAGGCCGCAGCGCGTTTTGGGTTTTGGCGCGGACGGGCCCCTCTCGGCTTCCGTAGTCCATTTGCCCCGGAGCCTGCCAGACCCCTTGCCCCAGGGGCGGGCCCTGCTGAGTCCCTGAGTGCCTCCTGAGTTCCTGCCACCACCCTTGGGCCGGGATGAGGTGCCACCTTGTGCGTAGAAGCCCTGCACACAGGCAAGAAGCCCCCAAGGCCCGCGGGCGTGTCCGACCCTGGAGCCCCCTGGCTGGCTGCAGCCACAGGGAACGGGGGTACTGAGTTGGCAGCCCCCATTCCCGAAGATCCACGGGCAGTTCCCCGAAGGGCTGACACCGGCTGCGCCTCAGCAGCCAGACAACCTCCCTCCCTCTGGTCGGGCACTGCAAGCCACACAGCCACTTGTGTCCCCTGTGTCCCTGGAGGCCGCAGCGCGTTTTGGGTTTTGGCGCGGACGGGCCCCTCTCGGCTTCCGTAGTCCATTTGCCCCGGAGCCTGCCAGACCCCTTGCCCCAGGGGCGGGCCCTGCTGAGTCCCTGAGTGCCTCCTGAGTTCCTGCCACCACCCTTGGGCCGGGATGTGGTGCCACCTTGTGTGTAGAAGCCCTGCACACAGGCAAGAAGCCCCCCAGGCCCGCGGGCGCGCCCGACCCTGGAGCCCCCTGGCTGGCTGCAGCCACAGGGAACGGGGGTTCTTAGTTGGCAGCCCCCATTCCCGAAGCATCCACGGACAGTTCCCCTAAGGGCTGACACCGGCTGCGCCTCAGCAGCCAGACAACCTCCCTCCCTCTGGTCGGGCACTGCAAGCCACACAGCCACTTGTGTCCCCTGTGTCCCTGGAGGCCGCAGCGCGTTTTGGGTTTTGGCGCGGACGGGCCCCTCTCGGCTTCCGTAGTCCATTGGCCCCCGGAGCCTGCCAGACCCCTTGCCCCAGGGGCGGGCCCTGCTGAGTCCCCGAGTGCCTCCTGAGTTCCTGCCACCACCCTTGGGCCGGGATGTGGTGCCACCTTGTGCGTAGAAGCCCTGCACACAGGCAAGAAGCCCCTAGGCCCGCGGGCGCGCCCGACCCTGGAGCCCCCTGGCTGGCTGCAGCCACAGGGAACGGGGGTTCTGAGTTGGCAGCCCCCATTCCCGAAGCATCCACGGGCAGTTCCCCGAAGGGCTGACACCGGCTGCGCCTCAGCAGCCAGACAACCTCCCTCCCTCTGGTCGGGCACTGCAAGCCACACAGCCACTTGTGTCCCCTGTGTCCCTGGAGGCCGCTGCGCGTTTTGGGTTTTGGCGCGGACGGGCCCCTCTCGGCTTCCGTAGTCCATTTGCCCCGGAGCCTGCCAGACCCCTTGCCCCAGGGGCGGGCCCTGCTGAGTCCCTGAGTGCCTCCTGAGTTCCTGCCACCACCCTTGGGCCGGGATGTGGTGCCACCTTGTGCGTAGAAGCCCTGCACACAGGCAAGAAGCCCCCAGGCCCGCGGGCGCGCCCGACCCTGGAGCCCCCTGGCTGGCTGCAGCCACAGGGAACGGGGGTTCTGAGTTGGCAGCCCCCATTCCCGAAGCATCCACGGGCAGTTCCCCGAAGGGCTGACACCGGCTGCGCCTCAGCAGCCAGACAACCTCCCTCCCTCTGGTCGGGCACTGCAAGCCACACAGCCACTTGTGTCCCCTTTGTCCCTGGAGGCCGCAGCGCGTTTTGGGTTTTGGCGCGGAAGGGCCCCTCTCGGCTTCCGTAGTCCATTTGCACCGGAGCCTGCCAGACCCCTGGCCACAGAGGCGGGCCCTGCTGAGTCCCCGAGCGCCTCCTGAGTTCCTGCCACCACCCTTGGGCCGGGATGAGGTGCCACCTTGTGCGTAGAAGCCCTGCACACAGGCAAGAAGCCCCCCAGGCCCGCGGGCACGCCCGACCCTGGAGCCCCCTGGCTGGCTGCAGCCACAGGGAACGGGGGTACTGAGTTGGCAGCCCCCATTCCCTAAGCATCCACGGGCAGTTCCCCGAAGGGCTGACACCGGCTGCGCCTCAGCAGCCAGACAACCTCCCTCCCTCTGGTCGGGCACTGCAAGCCACACAGCCACTTGTGTCCCCTGTGTCCCTGGAGGCCGCAGCGCATTTTGGGTTTTGGCGCGGACGGGCCCCTCTCGGCTTCCGTAGTCCATTTGCCCCCGGAGCTTGCCAGACCCCTGGCCCCAGGGGCGGGCCCTGCTGAGTCCCCGAGCGCCTCCTGGGTTCCTGCCACCAAACTTGGGCCGGGATGAGGTGCCACCTTGTGCGTAGAATCCCTGCACACAGGCAAGAAGCCCCTAGGCCCGCGGGCGCGCCCGACCCTGGAGCCCCCTGGCTGGCTGCAGCCACAGGGAACGGGGGTTCTGAGTTGGCAGCCCCCATTCCCGAAGCATCCACGGGCAGTTCCCCGAAGGGCTGACACCGGCTGCGCCTCAGCAGCCAGACAACCTCCCTCCCTCTGGTCGGGCACTGCAAGCCACACAGCCACTTGTGTCCCCTTTGTCCCTGGAGGCCGCAGCGCGTTTTGGGTTTTGGCGCGGAAGGGCCCCTCTCGGCTTCCGTAGTCCATTTGCCCCGGAGCCTGCCAGACCCCTTGCCCCAGGGGCGGGCCCTGCTGAGTCCCTGAGTGCCTCCTGAGTTCCTGCCAACACCCTTGGGCCGGGATGTGGTGCCACCTTGTGCGTAGAAGCCCTGCACACAGGCAAGAAGCCCCCCAGGCCCGCGGGCGCGCCCGACCCTGGAGCCCCCTGGCTGGCTGCAGCCACAGGGAACGGGGGTTCTTAGTTGGCAGCCCCCATTCCCGAAGCATCCACGGACAGTTCCCCTAAGGGCTGACACCGGCTGCGCCTCAGCAGCCAGACAACCTCCCTCCCTCTGGTCGGGCACTGCAAGCCACACAGCCACTTGTGTCCCCTGTGTCCCTGGAGGCCGCAGCGCGTTTTGGGTTTTGGCGCGGACGGGCCCCTCTCGGCTTCCGTAGTCCATTTGCCCCGGAGCCTGCCAGACCCCTGGCCCCAGGGGCGGGCCCTGCTGAGTCCCCGAGTGCCTCCTGAGTTCCTGCCACCACCCTTGGGCCGGGATGTGGTGCCACCTTGTGCGTAGAAGCCCTGCACACAGGCAAGAAGCCCCTAGGCCCGCGGGCGCGCCCGACCCTGGAGCCCCCTGGCTGGCTGCAGCCACAGGGAACGGGGGTTCTGAGTTGGCAGCCCCCATTCCCGAAGCATCCACGGGCAGTTCCCCGAAGGGCTGACACCGGCTGCGCCTCAGCAGCCAGACAACCTCCCTCCCTCTGGTCGGGCACTGCAAGCCACACAGCCACTTGTGTCCCCTGTGTCCCTGGAGGCCGCAGCGCGTTTTGGGTTTTGGCGCGGACGGGCCCCTCTCGGCTTCCGTAGTCCATTTGCCCCGGGGCCTGCCAGACCCCTTGCCCCAGGGGCGGGCCCTGCTGAGTCCCCGAGTGCCTCCTGAGTTCCTGCCACCACCCTTGGGCCGGGATGTGGTGCCACCTTGTGCGTAGAAGCCCTGCACACAGGCAAGAAGCCCCCCAGGCCCGCGGGCGCGCCCGACCCTGGAGCCCCCTGGCTGGCTGCAGCCACAGGGAACGGGGGTTCTGAGTTGGCAGCCCCCATTCCCGAAGCATCCACGGGCAGTTCCCCGAAGGGCTGACACCGGCTGCACCTCAGCAGCCAGACAACCTCCCTCCCTCTGGTCGGGCACTGCAAGCCACACAGCCACTTGTGTCCCCTTTGTCCCTGGAGGCCGCAGCGCGTTTTGGGTTTTGGCGCGGAAGGGCCCCTCTCGGCTTCCGTAGTCCATTTGCCCCGGAGCCTGCCAGACCCCTGGCCCCAGAGGCGGGCCCTGCTGAGTCCCCGAGCGCCTCCTGAGTTCCTGCCACCACCCTTGGGCCGGGATGAGGTGCCACCTTGTGCGTAGAAGCCCTGCACACAGGCAAGAAGCCCCCCAGGCCCGCGGGCGCGCCCGACACTGGAGCCCCCTGGCTGGCTGCAGCCACAGGGAACGGGGGTACTGAGTTGGCAGCCCCCATTCCCGAAGCATCCACGGGCAGTTCCCCGAAGGGCTGACACCGGCTGCGCCTCAGCAGCCAGACAACCTCCCTCCCTCTGGTCGGGCACTGCAAGCCACACAGCCACTTGTGTCCCCTGTGTCCCTGGAGGCCGCAGCGCATTTTGGGTTTTGGCGCGGACGGGCCCCTCTCGGCTTCCGTAGTCCATTTGCCCCCGGAGCTTGCCAGACCCCTGGCCCCAGGGGCGGGCCCTGCTGAGTCCCCGAGCGCCTCCTGGGTTCCTGCCACCAAACTTGGGCCGGGATGAGGTGCCACCTTGTGCGTAGAAGCCCTGCACACAGGCAAGAAGCCCCTAGGCCCGCGGGCGCGCCCGACCCTGGAGCCCCCTGGCTGGCTGCAGCCACAGGGAACGGGGGTTCTGAGTTGGCAGCCCCCATTCCCGAAGCATCCACGGGCAGTTCCCCGAAGGGCTGACACCGGCTGCGCCTCAGCAGCCAGACAACCTCCCTCCCTCTGGTCGGGCACTGCAAGCCACACAGCCACTTGTGTCCCCTGTGTCCCTGGAGGCCGCAGCGCGTTTTGGGTTTTGGCGCGGACGGGCCCCTCTCGGCTTCCGTAGTCCATTTGCCCCGGAGCCTGCCAGACCCCTTGCCCCAGGGGCGGGCCCTGCTGAGTCCCTGGGTGCCTCCTGAGTTCCTGCCACCACCCTTGGGCCGGGATGAGGTGCCACCTTGTGCGTAGAAGCCCTGCACACAGGCAGGAAGCCCCCCAGGCCCGCGGGCGCATCCGACCCTGGAGCCCCCTGGCTGGCTGCAGCCACAGGGAACGGGGGTACTGAGTTGGCAGCCCCCATTCCCGAAGCATCCATGGGCAGTTCCCCGAAGGGCTGACACCGGCTGCGCCTCAGCAGCCAGACAACCTCCCTCCCTCTGGTCGGGCACTGCAAGCCACACAGCCACTTGTGTCCCCTGTGTCCCTGGAGGCCGCAGCGCGTTTTGGGTTTTGGCGCGGACGGGCCCCTCTCGGCTTCCGTAGTCCATTTGCCCCGGAGCCTGCCAGACCCCTTGCCCCAGGGGCGGGCCCTGCTGAGTCCCTGAGTGCCTCCTGAGTTCCTGCCACCACCCTTGGGCCGGGATGTGGTGCCACCTTGTGTGTAGAAGCCCTGCACACAGGCAAGAAGCCCCCCAGGCCCGCGGGCGCGCCCGACCCTGGAGCCCCCTGGCTGGCTGCAGCCACAGGGAACGGGGGTTCTTAGTTGGCAGCCCCCATTCCCGAAGCATCCACGGACAGTTCCCCTAAGGGCTGACACCGGCTGCGCCTCAGCAGCCAGACAACCTCCCTCCCTCTGGTCGGGCACTGCAAGCCACACAGCCACTTGTGTCCCCTGTGTCCCTGGAGGCCGCAGCTCGTTTTGGGTTTTGGCGCGGACGGGCCCCTCTCGGCTTCCGTAGTCCATTGGCCCCCGGAGCCTGCCAGACCCCTTGCCCCAGGGGCGGGCCCTGCTGAGTCCCCGAGTGCCTCCTGAGTTCCTGCCACCACCCTTGGGCCGGGATGTGGTGCCACCTTGTGCGTAGAAGCCCTGCACACAGGCAAGAAGCCCCTAGGCCCGCGGGCGCGCCCGACCCTGGAGCCCCCTGGCTGGCTGCAGCCACAGGGAACGGGGGTTCTGAGTTGGCAGCCCCCATTCCCGAAGCATCCACGGGCAGTTCCCCGAAGGGCTGACACCGGCTGCGCCTCAGCAGCCAGACAACCTCCCTCCCTCTGGTCGGGCACTGCAAGCCACACAGCCACTTGTGTCCCCTGTGTCCCTGGAGGCCGCTGCGCGTTTTGGGTTTTGGCGCGGACGGGCCCCTCTCGGCTTCCGTAGTCCA
Source organism: Lepus europaeus (assembly GCF_033115175.1). Taxonomy (NCBI): domain Eukaryota; kingdom Metazoa; phylum Chordata; class Mammalia; order Lagomorpha; family Leporidae; genus Lepus; species Lepus europaeus. Next base: position 23,750 of record NW_026909431.1, on the reverse strand, counting down.
TTTGCCCCGGAGCCTGCCAGACCCCTTGCCCCAGGGGCGGGCCCTGCTGAGTCCCTGAGTGCCTCCTGAGTTCCTGCCACCACCCTTGGGCCGGGATGTGGTGCCACCTTGTGCGTAGAAGCCCTGCACACAGGCAAGAAGCCCCCCAGGCCCGCGGGCGCGCCCGACCCTGGAGCCCCCTGGCTGGCTGCAGCCACAGGGAACGGGGGTTCTGAGTTGGCAGCCCCCATTCCCGAAGCATCCACGGGCAGTTCCCCGAAGGGCTGACACCGGCTGCGCCTCAGCAGCCAGACAACCTCCCTCCCTCTGGTCGGGCACTGCAAGCCACACAGCCACTTGTGTCCCCTTTGTCCCTGGAGGCCGCAGCGCGTTTTGGGTTTTGGCGCGGAAGGGCCCCTCTCGGCTTCCGTAGTCCATTTGCCCCGGAGCCTGCCAGACCCCTGGCCACAGAGGCGGGCCCTGCTGAGTCCCCGAGCGCCTCCTGAGTTCCTGCCACCACCCTTGGGCCGGGATGAGGTGCCACCTTGTGCGTAGAAGCCCTGCACACAGGCAAGAAGCCCCCCAGGCCCGCGGGCGCGCCCGACCCTGGAGCCCCCTGGCTGGCTGCAGCCACAGGGAACGGGGGTACTGAGTTGGCAGCCCCCATTCCCGAAGCATCCACGGGCAGTTCCCCGAAGGGCTGACACCGGCTGCACCTCAGCAGCCAGACAACCTCCCTCCCTCTGGTCGGGCACTGCAAGCCACACAGCCACTTGTGTCCCCTGTGTCCCTGGAGGCCGCAGCGCATTTTGGGTTTTGGCGCGGACGGGCCCCTCTCGGCTTCCGTAGTCCATTTGCCCCCGGAGCTTGCCAGACCCCTGGCCCCAGGGGCGGGCCCTGCTGAGTCCCCGAGCGCCTCCTGGGTTCCTGCCACCAAACTTGGGCCGGGATGAGGTGCCACCTTGTGCGTAGAATCCCTGCACACAGGCAAGAAGCCCCTAGGCCCGCGGGCGCGCCCGACCCTGGAGCCCCCTGGCTGGCTGCAGCCACAGGGAACGGGGGTTCTGAGTTGGCAGCCCCCATTCCCGAAGCATCCACGGGCAGTTCCCCGAAGGGCTGACACCGGCTGCGCCTCAGCAGCCAGACAACCTCCCTCCCTCTGGTCGGGCACTGCAAGCCACACAGCCACTTGTGTCCCCTGTGTCCCTGGAGGCCGCTGCGCGTTTTGGGTTTTGGCGCGGACGGGCCCCTCTCGGCTTCCGTAGTCCATTTGCCCCGGAGCCTGCCAGACCCCTTGCCCCAGGGGCGGGCCCTGCTGAGTCCCTGAGTGCCTCCTGAGTTCCTGCCACCACCCTTGGGCCGGGATGTGGTGCCACCTTGTGCGTAGAAGCCCTGCACACAGGCAAGAAGCCCCCCAGGCCCGCGGGCGCGCCCGACCCTGGAGCCCCGTGGCTGGCTGCAGCCACAGGGAACGGGGGTTCTGAGTTGGCAGCCCCCATTCCCGAAGCATCCACGGGCAGTTCCCCGAAGGGCTGACACCGGCTGCGCCTCAGCAGCCAGACAACCTCCCTCCCTCTGGTCGGGCACTGCAAGCCACACAGCCACTTGTGTCCCCTTTGTCCCTGGAGGCCGCTGCGCGTTTTGGGTTTTGGCGCGGACGGGCCCCTCTCGGCTTCCGTAGTCCATTTGCCCCGGAGCCTGCCAGACCCCTTGCCCCAGGGGCGGGCCCTGCTGAGTCCCTGAGTGCCTCCTGAGTTCCTGCCACCACCCTTGGGCCGGGATGAGGTGCCACCTTGTGCGTAGAATCCCTGCACACAGGCAAGAAGCCCCTAGGCCCCCGGGCGCGCCCGACCCTGGAGCCCCCTGGCTGGCTGCAGCCACAGGGAACGGGGGTTCTGAGTTGGCAGCCCCCATTCCCGAAGCATCCACGGGCAGTTCCCCGAAGGGCTGACACCGGCTGCGCCTCAGCAGCCAGACAACCTCCCTCCCTCTGGTCGGGCACTGCAAGCCACACAGCCACTTGTGTCCCCTTTGTCCCTGGAGGCCGCAGCGCGTTTTGGGTTTTGGCGCGGAAGGGCCCCTCTCGGCTTCCGTAGTCCATTTGCCCCGGAGCCTGCCAGACCCCTTGCCCCAGGGGCGGGCCCTGCTGAGTCCCTGAGTGCCTCCTGAGTTCCTGCCACCACCCTTGGGCCGGGATGTGGTGCCACCTTGTGCGTAGAAGCCCTGCACACAGGCAAGAAGCCCCCCAGGCCCGCGGGCGCGCCCGACCCTGGAGCCCCCTGGCTGGCTGCAGCCACAGGGAACGGGGGTTCTGAGTTGGCAGCCCCCATTCCCGAAGCATCCACGGGCAGTTCCCCGAAGGGCTGACACCGGCTGCGCCTCAGCAGCCAGACAACCTCCCTCCCTCTGGTCGGGCACTGCAAGCCACACAGCCACTTGTGTCCCCTTTGTCCCTGGAGGCCGCAGCGCGTTTTGGGTTTTGGCGCGGAAGGGCCCCTCTCGGCTTCCGTAGTCCATTTGCCCCGGAGCCTGCCAGACCCCTGGCCCCAGAGGCGGGCCCTGCTGAGTCCCCGAGCGCCTCCTGAGTTCCTGCCACCACCCTTGGGCCGGGATGAGGTGCCACCTTGTGCGTAGAAGCCCTGCACACAGGCAAGAAGCCCCCCAGGCCCGCGGGCGCGCCCGACACTGGAGCCCCCTGGCTGGCTGCAGCCACAGGGAACGGGGGTACTGAGTTGGCAGCCCCCATTCCCGAAGCATCCACGGGCAGTTCCCCGAAGGGCTGACACCGGCTGCGCCTCAGCAGCCAGACAACCTCCCTCCCTCTGGTCGGCCTTGCAAGCCACACAGCCACTTGTGTCCCCTGTGTCCCTGGAGGCCGCAGCGCGTTTTGGGTTTTGGCGCGGACGGGCCCCTCTCGGCTTCCGTAGTCCATTTGCCCCGGAGCCTGCCAGACCCCTTGCCCCAGGGGCGGGCCCTGCTGAGTCCCTGAGCGCCTCCTGAGTTCCTGCCACCACCCTTGGGCCGGGATGAGGTGCCACCTTGTGCGTAGAAGCCCTGCACACAGGCAAGAAGCCCCCCAGGCCCGCGGGCGCGTCCGACCCTGGAGCCCCCTGGCTGGCTGCAGCCACAGGGAACGGGGGTTCTGAGTTGGCAGCCCCCATTCCCGAAGCATCCACGGGCAGTTCCCCGAAGGGCTGACACCGGCTGCGCCTCAGCAGCCAGACAACCTCCCTCCCTCTGGTCGGGCACTGCAAGCCACACAGCCACTTGTGTCCCCTGTGTCCCTGGAGGCCGCAGCGCGTTTTGGGTTTTGGCGCGGACGGGCCCCTCTCGGCTTCCGTAGTCCATTTGCCCCGGAGCCTGCCAGACCCCTTGCCCCAGGGGCGGGCCCTGCTGAGTCCCTGAGTGCCTCCTGAGTTCCTGCCACCACCCTTGGGCCGGGATGTGGTGCCACCTTGTGCGTAGAAGCCCTGCACACAGGCAAGAAGCCCCCCAGGCCCGCGGGCGCGCCCGACCCTGGAGCCCCCTGGCTGGCTGCAGCCACAGGGAACGGGGGTTCTGAGTTGGCAGCCCCCATTCCCGAAGCTTCCACGGGCAGTTCCCCGAAGGGCTGACACCGGCTGCGCCTCAGCAGCCAGACAACCTCCCTCCCTCTGGTCGGGCACTGCAAGCCACACAGCCACTTGTGTCCCCTGTGTCCCTGGAGGCCGCAGCGCGTTTTGGGTTTTGGCGCGGACGGGCCCCTCTCGGCTTCCGTAGTCCATTTGCCCCGGGGCCTGCCAGACCCCTTGCCCCAGGGGCGGGCCCTGCTGAGTCCCCGAGTGCCTCCTGAGTTCCTGCCACCACCCTTGGGCCGGGATGTGGTGCCACCTTGTGCGTAGAAGCCCTGCACACAGGCAAGAAGCCCCTAGGCCTGCGGGCACGCCCGACCCTGGAGCCCCCTGGCTGGCTGCAGCCACAGGGAACGGGGGTTCTGAGTTGGCAGCCCCCATTCCCGAAGCATCCACGGGCAGTTCCCCGAAGGGCTGACACCGGCTGCGCCTCAGCAGCCAGACAACCTCCCTCCCTCTGGTCGGGCACTGCAAGCCACACAGCCACTTGTGTCCCCTGTGTCCCTGGAGGCCGCAGCGCGTTTTGGGTTTTGGCGCGGACGGGCCCCTCTCGGCTTCCGTAGTCCATTTGCCCCGGAGCCTGCCAGACCCCTTGCCCCAGGGGCGGGCCCTGCTGAGTCCCTGAGTGCCTCCTGAGTTCCTGCCACCACCCTTGGGCCGGGATGTGGTGCCACCTTGTGCGTAGAAGCCCTGCACACAGGCAAGAAGCCCCCCAGGCCCGCGGGCGCGCCCGACCCTGGAGCCCCCTGGCTGGCTGCAGCCACAGGGAACGGGGGTTCTGAGTTGGCAGCCCCCATTCCCGAAGCATCCACGGGCAGTTCCCCGAAGGGCTGACACCGGCTGCGCCTCAGCAGCCAGACAACCTCCCTCCCTCTGGTCGGGCACTGCAAGCCACACAGCCACTTGTGTCCCCTTTGTCCCTGGAGGCCGCAGCGCGTTTTGGGTTTTGGCGCGGACGGGCCCCTCTCGGCTTCCGTAGTCCATTTGCCCCGGAGCCTGCCAGACCCCTGGCCCCAGAGGCGGGCCCTGCTGAGTCCCCGAGCGCCTCCTGAGTTCCTGCCACCACCCTTGGGCCGGGATGAGGTGCCACCTTGTGCGTAGAAGCCCTGCACACAGGCAAGAAGCCCACCAGGCCCACGGGCGCGCCCGACACTGGAGCCCCCTGGCTGGCTGCAGCCACAGGGAACGGGGGTTCTGAGTTGGCAGCCCCCATTCCCGAAGCATCCACGGGCAGTTCCCCGAAGGGCTGACACCGGCTGCGCCTCAGCAGCCAGACAACCTCCCACCCTCTGGTCGGGCACTGCAAGCCACACAGCCACTTGTGTCCCCTGTGTCCCTGGAGGCCGCAGCGCATTTTGGGTTTTGGCGCGGACGGGCCCCTCTCGGCTTCCGTAGTCCATTTGCCCCCGGAGCTTGCCAGACCCCTGGCCCCAGGGGCGGGCCCTGCTGAGTCCCCGAGCGCCTCCTGGGTTCCTGCCACCACCCTTGGGCCGGGATGAGGTGCCACCTTGTGCGTAGAAGCCCTGCACACAGGCAAGAAGCCCCCCAGGCCCGCGGGCGCGCCCGACCCTGGAGCCCCCTGGCTGGCTGCAGCCACAGGGAACGGGGGTACTGAGTTGGCAGCCCCCATTCCCGAAGCATCCACGGGCAGTTCCCCGAAGGGCTGACACCGGCTGCGCCTCAGCAGCCAGACAACCTCCCTCCCTCTGGTCGGGCACTGCAAGCCACACAGCCACTTGTGTCCCCTGTGTCCCTGGAGGCCGCAGCGCGTTTTGGGTTTTGACGTGGACGGGCCCCTCTCGGCTTCCGTAGTCCATTTGCCCCGGAGCCTGCCAGACCCCTGGCCCCAGGGGCGGGCCCTGCTGAGTCCCTGAGTGCCTCCTGAGTTCCTGCCACCACCCTTGGGCCGGGATGAGGTGCCACCTTGTGCGTAGAAGCCCTGCACACAGGCAAGAAGCCCCCCAGGCCCGCGGGCGCGCCCGACCCTGGAGCCCCCTGGCTGGCTGCAGCCACAGGGAACGGGGGTTCTTAGTTGGCAGCCCCCATTCCCGAAGCATCCACGGGCAGTTCCCCGAAGGGCTGACACCGGCTGCGCCTCAGCAGCCAGACAACCTCCCTCCCTCTGGTCGGGCACTGCAAGCCACACAGCCACTTGTGTCCCCTGTGTCCCTGGAGGCCGCAGCGCGTTTTGGGTTTTGGCGCGGACGGGCCCCTCTCGGCTTCCGTAGTCCATTTGCCCCCGGAGCCTGCCAGACCCCTTGCCCCAGGGGCGGGCCCTGCTGAGTCCCCGAGTGCCTCCTGAGTTCCTGCCACCACCCTTGGGCCGGGATGTGGTGCCACCTTGTGCGTAGAAGCCCTGCACACAGGCAAGAAGCCCCTAGGCCCGCGGGCGCGCCCGACCCTGGAGCCCCCTGGCTGGCTGCAGCCACAGGGAACGGGGGTTCTGAGTTGGCAGCCCCCATTCCCGAAGCATCCACGGGCAGTTCCCCGAAGGGCTGACACCGGCTGCGCCTCAGCAGCCAGACAACCTCCCTCCCTCTGGTCGGGCACTGCAAGCCACACAGCCACTTGTGTCCCCTGTGTCCCTGGAGGCCGCAGCGCGTTTTGGGTTTTGGCACGGACGGGCCCCTCTCGGCTTCCGTAGTCCATTTGCCCCGGAGCCTGCCAGACTCCTTGCCCCAGGGGCAGGCCCTGCTGAGTCCCTGAGTGCCTCCTGAGTTCCTGCCTCCACCCTTGGGCCGGGATGAGGTGCCACCTTGTGCGTAGAAGCCCTGCACACAGGCAAGAAGCCCCCAAGGCCCGCGGGCGCGTCCGACCCTGGAGCCCCCTGGCTGGCTGCAGCCACAGGGAACGGGGGTTCTGAGTTGGCAGCCCCCATTCCCGAAGATCCACGGGCAGTTCCCCGAAGGGCTGACACCGGCTGCGCCTCAGCAGCCAGACAACCTCCCTCCCTCTGGTCGGGCACTGCAAGCCACACAGCCACTTGTGTCCCCTGTGTCCCTGGAGGCCGCAGCGCGTTTTGGGTTTTGGCGCGGGACGGGCCCCTCTCGGCTTCCGTAGTCCATTTGCCCCGGGGCCTGCCAGACCCCTTGCCCCAGGGGCGGGCCCTGCTGAGTCCCCGAGTGCCTCCTGAGTTCCTGCCACCACCCTTGGGCCGGGATGTGGTGCCACCTTGTGCGTAGAAGCCCTGCACACAGGCAAGAAGCCCCTAGGCCTGCGGGCACGCCCGACCCTGGAGCCCCCTGGCTGGCTGCAGCCACAGGGAACGGGGGTTCTGAGTTGGCAGCCCCCATTCCCGAAGCATCCACGGGCAGTTCCCCGAAGGGCTGACACCGGCTGCGCCTCAGCAGCCAGACAACCTCCCTCCCTCTGGTCGGGCACTGCAAGCCACACAGCCACTTGTGTCCCCTGTGTCCCTGGAGGCCGCAGCGGCATTTGGGGTTTTGGGCGCGGACGGGCCCCTCTCGCTTCCGTAGTCCATTTGCCCCGGAGCCTGCCAGACCCCTTGCCCCAGGGGCGGACCCTGCTGAGTCCCTGAGTGCCTCCTGAGTTCCTGCCACCACCCTTGGGCCGGGATGAGGTGCCACCTTGTGCGTAGAAGCCCTGCACACAGGCAAGAAGCCCCTAGGCCCGCGGGCGCGCCCGACCCCTGGAGCCCCCTGGCTGGCTGCAGCCACAGGGAACGGGGGTTCTGAGTTGGCAGCCCCCATTCCCGAAGATCCTCGGGCAGTTCCCCGAAGGGCTGACACCGGCTGCGCCTCAGCAGCCAGACAACCTCCCTCCCTCTGGTCGGGCACTGCAAGCCACACAGCCACTTGTGTCCCCTGTGTCCCTGGAGGCCGCAGCGCGTTTTGGGTTTTGGCGCGGACGGGCCCCTCTCGGCTTCCGTAGTCCATTTGCCCCGGAGCCTGCCAGACCCCTGGACCCAGAGGCGGGCCTGCTGAGTCCCGAGCGCCTCCTGAGTTCCTGCCACCACCCTTCGGCTGGGATGAGGTGCCACTTTGTGCGTAGAAGCCCTGCACACAGGCAAGAAGCCCCCCAGGCCCGCGGGCGCGCCCGACCCTGGAGCCCCCTGGCTGGCTGCAGCCACAGGGAACGGGGGTTCTGAGTTGGCAGCCCCCATTCCCCGAAGCATCCACGGGCAGTTCCCCGAAGGGCTGACACCGGCTGCGCCTCAGCAGCCAGACAACCTCCCTCCCTCTGGTCGGGCACTGCAAGCCACACAGCCACTTGTGTCCCCTGTGTCCCTGGAGGCCGCAGCGCGTTTTGGGTTTTGGCGCGGACGGGCCCCTCTCGGCTTCCGTAGTCCATTTGCCCCCGGAGCCTGCCAGACCCCTTGCCCCAGGGGCGGGCCCTGCTGAGTCCCCGAGCGCCTCCTGAGTTTCTGCCACCACCCTTGGGCCGGGATGTGGTGCCACCTTGTGCGTAGAAGCCCTGCACACAGGCAAGAAGCCCCTAGGCCCGCGGGCGCGCCCAACCCTGGAGCCCCCTGGCTGGCTGCAGCCACAGGAACGGGGGTTCTGAGTTGGCAGCCCCCATTCCCGAAGCATCCACGGGCAGTTCCCCGAAGGGCTGACAACCGGCTGCGCCTCAGCAGCCAGACAACCTCCCTCCCTCTGGTCGGGCACTGCAAGCCACACAGCCACTTGTGTCCCTGTGTCCCTGGAGGCCGCAGCGCGTTTTGGGTTTTGGCGCGGACGGGCCCCTCTCGGCTTCCGTAGTCCATTTGCCCCGGCGCCTGCCAGACCCCTTGCCCCAGGGGCGGGCCCTGCTGAGTCCCTGAGTGCCTCCTGAGTTCCTGCCACCACCCTTGGGCCGGGATGTGGTGCCACCTTGTGCGTAGAAGCCCTGCACACAGGCAAGAAGCCCCCCAGGCCCGCGGGCGCGGCCCGACCCTGAGCCCCCTGGCTGGCTGCAGCCACAGGGAACGGGGGTTCTGAGTTGGCAGCCCCCATTCCCGAAGCATCCACGGGCAGTTCCCCGAAGGGCTGACACTGGCTGCGCCTCAGCAGCCAGACAACCTCCCTCCCTCTGGTCGGGCACTGCAAGCCACACAGCCACTTGTGTCCCCTGTGTCCCTGGAGGCCGCAGCGCGTTTTGGGTTTTGGCGCGGACGGGCCCCTCTCGGCTTCCGTAGTCCATTTGCCCCGGGGCCTGCCAGACCCCTTGCCCCAGGGGCGGGCCCTGCTGAGTCCCCGAGTGCCTCCTGAGTTCCTGCCACCACCCTTGGGCCGGGATGTGGTGCCACCTTGTGCGTAGAAGCCCTGCACACAGGCAAGAAGCCCCTAGGCCTGCGGGCACGCCCGATCCTGGAGCCCCCTGGCTGGCTGCAGCCACAGGGAACGGGGGTTCTGAGTTGGCAGCCCCCATTCCCGAAGCATCCACGGGCAGTTCCCCGAAGGGCTGACACCGGCTGCGCCTCAGCAGCCAGACAACCTCCCTCCCTCTGGTCGGGCACTGCAAGCCACACAGCCACTTGTGTCCCCTGTGTCCCTGGAGGCCGCAGCGCGTTTTGGGTTTTGGCGCGGACGGGCCCCTCTCGGCTTCCGTAGTCCATTTGCCCCGGAGCCTGCCAGACCCCTTGCCCCAGGGGCGGGCCCTGCTGAGTCCCTGAGTGCCTCCTGAGTTCCTGCCACCACCCTTGGGCCGGGATGTGGTGCCACTTGTGCGTAGAAGCCCTGCACACAGGCAAGAAGCCCCCAGGCCCGCGGGCGCGCCCGACCTGGAGCCCCCTGGCTGGCTGCAGCCACAGGGAACGGGGTTCTGAGTTGGCAGCCCCCATTCCCGAAGCATCCACGGGCAGTTCCCCGAAGGGCTGACACCGGCTGCGCCTCAGCAGCCAGACAACCTCCCTCCCTCTGGTCGGGCACTGCAAGCCACACAGCCACTTGTGTCCCCTTTGTCCCTGGAGGCCGCAGCGCGTTTTGGGTTTTGGCGCGGACGGGCCCCTCTCGGCTTCCGTAGTCCATTTGCCCCGGAGCCTGCCAGACCCCTTGCCCCAGAGGCGGGCCCTGCTGAGTCCCCGAGCGCCTCCTGAGTTCCTGCCACCACCCTTTGGGCCGGGATGAGGTGCCACCTTGTGCGTAGAAGCCCTGAACACAGGCAAGAAGCCCCCCAGGCCCGCGGGCGCGCCCGACACTGGAGCCCCCCTGGCTGGCTGCAGCCACAGGGAACGGGGGTTCTGAGTTGGCAGCCCCCATTCCCGAAGCATCCACGGGCAGTTCCCCGAAGGGCTGACACCGGCTGCGCCTCAGCAGCCAGACAACCTCCCTCCCTCTGGTCGGGCACTGCAAGCCACACAGCCACTTGTGTCCCCTGTGTCCCTGGAGGCCGCAGCGCATTTTGGGTTTTGGCGCGACGGGCCCCTCTCGGCTTCCGTAGTCCATTTGCCCCCGGAGCTTGCCAGACCCCTGGCCCCAGGGGCGGGCCCTGCTGAGTCCCCGAGCGCCTCCTGGGTTCCTGCCACCACCCTTGGGCCGGGATGAGGTGCCACCTTGTGCGTAGAAGCCCTGCACACAGGCAAGAAGCCCCCCAGGCCCGCGGGCGCGCCCGACCCTGGAGCCCCCTGGCTGGCTGCAGCCACAGGAACGGGGGTACTGAGTTGGCAGCCCCCATTCCCGAAGCATCCACGGGCAGTTCCCCGAAGGGCTGACACCGGCTGCGCCTCAGCAGCCAGACAACCTCCCTCCCTCTGGTCGGGCACTGCAAGCCACACAGCCACTTGTGTCCCCTGTGTCCCTGGAGGCCGCAGCGCGTTTTGGGTTTTGACGCGGACGGGCCCCTCTCGGCTTCCGTAGTCCATTTGCCCCGGAGCCTGCCAGACCCCTGCCCCAGGGGCGGGCCCTGCTGAGTCCCTGAGCGCCTCCTGAGTTCCTGCCACCACCCTTGGGCCGGGATGAGGTGCCACCTTGTGCGTAGAAGCCCTGCACACAGGCAAGAAGCCCCCCAGGCCGCGGGCGCGTCCGACCCTGGAGCCCCCTGGCTGGCTGCAGCCACAGGGAACGGGGGTACTGAGTTGGCAGCCCCCATTCCCGAAGCATCCACGGGCAGTTCCCCGAAGGGCTGACACCGGCTGCGGCTCAGCAGCCAGACAACCTCCCTCCCTCTGGTCGGGCACTGCAAGCCACACAGCCACTTGTGTCCCCTGTGTCCCTGGAGGCCGCAGCGCGTTTGGGTTTTGGCGCGGACGGGCCCCTCTCGGCTTCGGTAGTCCATTTGCCCCGGAGCCTGCCAGACCCCTTGCCCCAGGGCGGGCCCTGCTGAGTCCCTGAGTGCCTCCTGAGTTCCTGCCACCACCCTTGGGCCGGGATGTGGTGCCACCTTGTGGCTAGAAGCCCTGCACACAGGCAAGAAGCCCCCCAGGCCCGCGGGCGCGCCCGACCCTGGAGCCCCCTGGCTGGCTGCAGCCACAGGGAACGGGGGTTCTGAGTTGGCAGCCCCCATTCCCGAAGCATCCACGGGCAGTTCCCCGAAGGGCTGACACCAGCTGCGCCTCAGCAGCCAGACAACCTCCCTCCCTCTGGTCGGGCACTGCAAGCCACACAGCCACTTGTGTCCCCTGTGTCCCTGGAGGCCGCAGCGCGTTTTGGGTTTTGGCGCGGACGGGCCCCTCTCGGCTTCCGTAGTCCATTTGCCCCGGAGCCTGCCAGACCCCTTGCCCCAGGGGCGGGCCCTGCTGAGTCCCCGAGTGCCTCCTGAGTTCCTGCCACCAAACTGGCCGGGATGGCCGGGGTGGTGCCACCTTGTGCGTAGAAGCCCTGCACACAGGCAAGAAGCCCCTAGGCCCGCGGGCGCGCCCGACCCTGGAGCCCCCTGGCTGGCTGCAGCCACAGGGAACGGGGGTTCTGAGTTGGCAGCCCCCATTCCCGAAGCATCCACGGGCAGTTCCCTGAAGGGCTGACACCGGCTGCGCCTCAGCAGCCAGACAACCTCCCTCCCTCTGGTCGGGCACTGCAAGCCACACAGCCACTTGTGTCCCCTGTGTCCCTGGAGGCCGCAGCGCGTTTTGGGTTTTGGCGCGGACGGGCCCCTCTCGGCTTCCGTAGTCCATTTGCCCCGGAGCCTGCCAGACCCCTGGCCCCAGAGGCGGGCCCTGCTGAGTCCCCGAGCGCCTCCTGAGTTCCTGCCACCACCCTTGGGCGGGATGAGGTGCCACCTTGTGCGTAGAAGCCCTGCACACAGGCAAGAAGCCCCCCAGGCCCGCAGGCGCGCCCGACCCTGGAGCCCCCTGGCTGGCTGCAGCCACAGGGAACGGGGGTACTGAGTGGCAGCCCCCATTCCCGAAGCATCCACGGGCAGTTCCCCGAAGGGCTGACACCGGCTGCGGCTCAGCAGCCAGACAACCTCCCTCCCTCTGGTCGGGCACTGCAAGCCACACAGCCACTTGTGTCCCCTGTGTCCCTGGAGGCCGCAGCGCGTTTTGGGTTTTGGCGCGGACGGGCCCCTCTCGGCTTCGGTAGTCCATTTGCCCCGGAGCCTGCCAGACCCCTTGCCCCAGGGGCGGGCCCTGCTGAGTCCCCGAGTGCCTCCCTGAGTTCCTGCCACCACCCTTGGGCCGGGATGTGGTGCCACCTTGTGCATAGAAGCCCTGCACACAGGCAAGAAGCCCCCCAGGCCCGCGGGCGCGCCCGACCCTGGAGCCCCCTGGCTGGCTGCAGCCACAGGGAACGGGGGTTCTGAGTTGGCAGCCCCCATTCCCGAAGCATCCACGGGCAGTTCCCCGAAGGGCTGACACCGGCTGCGCCTCAGCAGCCAGACAACCTCCCTCCCTCTGGTCGGGCACTGCAAGCCACACAGCCACTTGTGTCCCCTGTGTCCCTGGAGGCCGCAGCGCGTTTTGGGTTTTGGCGCAGACGGGCCCCTCTCGGCTTCCGTAGGTCCATTTGCCCCGGAGCCTGCCAGACCCCTTGCCCCAGGGGCGGGCCCTGCTGAGTCCCCGAGCGCCTCCTGAGTTCCTGCCACCACCTTGGGCCGGGATGTGGTGCCACCTTGTGCGTAGAAGCCCTGCACACAGGCAAGAAGCCCCCTAGGCCCGCGGGCGCGCCCGACCCTGGAGCCCCCTGGCTGGCTGCAGCCACAGGGAACGGGGGTTCTGAGTTGGCAGCCCCCATTCCCCGAAGCATCCACGGCAGTTCCCCGAAGGGCTGACACCGGCTGCGCCTCAGCAGCCAGACAACCTCCCTCCCTCTGGTCGGGCACTGCAAGCCACACAGCCACTTGTGTCCCCTGTGTCCCTGGAGGGCCACAGCGCGTTTTGGGTTTTGGCGCGCGACGGGCCCCTCTCGGCTTCCGTAGTCCATTTGCCCCGGAGCCTGCCAGACCCCTTGCCCCAGGGGCGGGCCCTGCTGAGTCCCTGAGTGCCTCCTGAGTTCCTGCCACCACCCTTGGGGCCGGGATGTGGTGCCACCTTGTGCGTAGAAGCCCTGCACACAGGCAAGAAGCCCCCCAGGCCCGCGGGCGCGCCCGACCCTGGAGCCCCCTGGCTGGCTGCAGCCACAGGGAACGGGGGTTCTGAGTTGGCAGCCCCCATTCCCCGAAACATCCACGGGCAGTTCCCCGAAGGGCTGACACCGGCTGCGCCTCAGCAGCCAGACAACCTCCCTCCCTCTGGTCGGGCACTGCAAGCCACACAGCCACTTGTGTCCCCTTTGTCCCTGGAGGCCGCAGCGCGTTTTGGGTTTTGGCGCGGACGGGCCCCTCTCGGCTTCCGTAGTCCATTTGCCCCGGAGCCTGCCAGACCCCTGGCCCCAGAGGCGGGCCCTGCTGAGTCCCCGAGCGCCTCCTGAGTTCCTGCCACCACCCTTGGGCCGGGATGAGGTGCCACCTTGTGCGTAGAAGCCCTGCACACAGGCAAGAAGCCCCCCAGGCCCGCGGCGCGCCCGACACTGGAGGCCCCCTGGCTGGCTGCAGCCACAGGGAATGGGGGTACTGAGTTGGCAGCCCCCATTCCCGAAGCATCCACGGGCAGTTCCCCGAAGGGCTGACACCGGCTGCGCCTCAGCAGCCAGACAACCTCCCTCCCTCTGGTCGGGCACTGCAAGCCACACAGCCACTTGTGTCCCCTGTGTCCCTGGAGGGCCGCAGCGCGTTTTGGGTTTTGGCGCGGACGGGCCCCTCTCGGCTTCCGTAGTCCATTTGCCCCGGAGCCTGCCAGACCCCTGGCCCCAGAGGCGGGCCCTGCTGAGTCCCGGAGCGCCTCCTGAGTTCCTGCCACCACCCTTGGGCCGGGATGAGGTGCCACCTTGTGCGTAGAAGCCTGCACACAGGCATAAGCCCCCCAGGCCCGCAGGCGCGCCCGACCCTGGAGCCCCCTGCTGGCTGCAGCCACAGGGAACGGGGGTACTGAGTTGGCAGCCCCCATTCCCGAAGCATCCACGGGCAGTTCCCCGAAGGGCTGACACCGGCTGCGCCTCAGCAGCCAGACAACCTCCCTCCCTCTGGTCGGGCACTGCAAGCCACACAGCCACTTGTGTCCCCTGTGTCCCTGGAGGCCGCAGCGCGTTTTGGGTTTTGGCGCGGACGGGCCCCTCTCGGCTTCCGTAGTCCCATTTGCCCCGGAGCCTGCAGACCCCTTGCCCCACTGGCGGGCCCTGCTGAGTCCCTGAGTGCCTCCTGAGTTCCTGCCACCACCCTTGGGCCGGGATGTGGTGCCACCTTGTGCGTAGAAGCCCTGCACACAGGCAAGAAGCCCCCCAGGCCCGCGGGCGCGCCCGACCCCCTGGAGCCCCCTGGCTGGCTGCAGCCACAGGGAACGGGGTTCTGAGTTGGCAGCCCCCATTCCCGAAGCATCCACGGGCAGTTCGCCGAAGGGGCTGACACCGGCTGCGCCTCAGCAGCCAGACAACCTCCCTCCCTCTGGTCGGGCACTGCAAGCCACACAGCCACTTGTGTCCCCTGTGTCCCTGGAGGCCGCAGCGCGTTTTGGGTTTTGGCGCGGACGGGCCCCTCTCGGCTTCGGTAGTCCATTTGCCCCGGAGCCTGCCAGACCCCTTGCCCCAGGGGCGGGCCCTGCTGAGTCCCCGAGTGCCTCCTGAGTTCCTGCCACCACCCTTGGCCGGGATGTGGTGCCACCTTGTGCATAGAAGCCCTGCACACAGGCAAGAAGGCCCCTAGGCCCCGCGGGCGCGCCCGACCCTGGAGCCCCCTGGCTGGCTGCAGCCACAGGGAACGGGGGTTCTGAGTTGGCAGCCCCCATTCCCGAAGCATCCACGGGCAGTTCCCCGAAGGGCTGACACCGGCTGCGCCTCAGCAGCCAGACAACCTCCCTCCCTCTGGTCGGGCACTGCAAGCCACACAGCCACTTGTGTCCCCTGTGTCCCTGGAGGCCGCAGCGCGTTTTGGGTTTTGGCGCGGACGGGCCCCTCTCGGCTTCCGTAGTCCATTTGCCCCCGGAGCCTGCCAGACCCCTGGCCCCAGGGGCGGGCCCTGCTGAGTCCCCGAGCGCCTCCTGAGTTCTCTGCCACCACCCTTGGGCCGGGATGTGGTGCCACCTTGTGCGTAGAAGCCCTGCACACAGGCAAGAAGCCCCTAGGCCCGCGGGCGCGCCCGACCCTGGAGCCCCCTGGCTGGCTGCAGCCACAGGGAACGGGGGTTCTGAGTTGGCAGCCCCCATTCCCGAAGCATCCACGGGCAGTTCCCCGAAGGGCTGACACCGGCTGCGCCTCAGCAGCCAGACAACCTCCCTCCCTCTGGTCGGGCACTGCAAGCCACACAGCCACTTGTGTCCCCTGTGTCCCTGGAGGCCGCAGCGCGTTTTGGGTTTTGCGCGGACGGGCCCCTCTCGGCTTCCGTAGTCCATTTGCCCCGGAGCCTGCCAGACCCTTGCCCCAGGGTCGGGCCCTGCTGAGTCCCTGAGTGCCTCCTGAGTTTCCTGCCACCACCCTTGGGCCGGGATGTGGTGCCACCTTGTGCGTAGAAGCCCTGCACACAGGCAAGAAGCCCCCTAGGCCTGCGGGCACGCCCGACCCTGGAGCCCCCTGGCTGGCTGCAGCCACAGGGAACGGGGGTTCTGAGTTGGCAGCCCCCATTCCCGAAGCATCCACGGGCAGTTCCCGAAGGGCTGACACCGGCTGCGCCTCAGCAGCCAGACAACCTCCCTCCCTCTGGTCGGGCACTGCAAGCCACACAGCCACTTGTGTCCCCTGTGTCCCTGGAGGCCGCAGCGCGTTTTGGGTTTTGGCGCGGACGGGCCCCTCTCGGCTTCGGTAGTCCCATTTGCCCCGGAGCCTGCCAGACCCCTTGCCCCAGGGGCGGGCCCTGCTGAGTCCCCGAGTGCCTCTGAGTTCCTGCCACCACCCTTGGGCCGGGATGTGGTGCCACCTTGTGCATAGAAAGCCCTGCACACAGGCAAGAAGCCCCTAGGCCCGCGGGCGCGCCCGACCCTGGAGCCCCCTGGCTGGCTTGCAGCCACAGGGAACGGGGGTTCTGAGTTGGCAGCCCCCATTCCCGAAGCATCCACGGGCAGTTCCCCGAAGGGCTGACACCGGCTGCGCCTCAGCAGCCAGACAACCTCCCTCCCTCTGGTCGGGCACTGCAAGCCACACAGCCACTTGTGTCCCCTGTGTCCCTGGAGGCCGCAGCGCGTTTTGGGTTTGGCGCGGACGGGCCCCTCTCGGCTTCCCGTAGTCCATTTGCCCCGGAGCCTGCCAGACCCCTGGCCCCAGAGGCGGGCCCTGCTGAGTCCCGGAGCGCCTCCTGAGTTCCTGCCACCACCCTTGGGCCGGGATGAGGTGCCACCTTGTGCGTAGAAGCCCTGCACACAGGCATAAGCCCCCAGGCCCGCAGGGCGCGCCCGCCCTGGAGCCCCCTGGCTGGCTGCAGCCACAGGGAACGGGGGTATGAGTTGGCAGCCCCCATTCCCGAAGCATCCACGGGCAGGTTCCCGAAGGGCTGACACCGGCTGCGCCTCAGCAGCCAGACAACCTCCCTCCCTCTGGTCCGGGCACTGCAAGCCACACAGCCACTTGTGTCCCCTGTGTCCCTGGAGGCCGCAGCGCGTTTTGGGTTTTGGCGCGGACGGGCCCCTCTCGGCTTCCGTAGTCCATTTGCCCCGGAGCCTGCCAGACCCCTTGCCCCACTGGCGGGCCCTGCTGAGTCCCTGAGTGCCTCCTGAGTTCCTGCCACCACCCTTGGGCCGGGATGTGGTGCCACCTTGTGCGTAGAAGCCCTGCACACAGGCAAGAAGCCCCCCAGGCCCGCGGGCGCGCCCGACCCTGGAGCCCCCTGGCTGGCTGCAGCCACAGGGAACGGGGGTTCTGAGTTGGCAGCCCCCATTCCCGAAGCATCCACGGGCAGTTCGCCGAAGGGCTGACACCGGCTGCGCCTCAGCAGCCAGACAACCTCCCTCCCTCTGGTCGGGCACTGCAAGCCACACAGCCACTTGTGTCCCCTGTGTCCCTGGAGGCCGCAGCGCGTTTTGGGTTTTGGCGCGGACGGGCCCCTCTCGGCTTCGGTAGTCCATTTGCCCCGGAGCCTGCCAGACCCCTTGCCCCAGGGGCGGGCCCTGCTGAGTCCCCGAGTGCCTCCTGAGTTCCTGCCACCACCCTTGGGCCGGGATGTGGTGCCACCTTGTGCATAGAAGCCCTGCACACAGGCAAGAAGCCCCTAGGCCCGCGGGCGCGCCCGACCCTGGAGCCCCCTGGCTGGCTGCAGCCACAGGGAACGGGGGTTCTGAGTTGGCAGCCCCCATTCCCGAAGCATCCACGGGCAGTTCCCCGAAGGGCTGACACCGGCTGCGCCTCAGCAGCCAGACAACCTCCCTCCCTCTGGTCGGGCACTGCAAGCCACACAGCCACTTGTGTCCCCTGTGTCCCTGGAGGCCGCAGCGCGTTTTGGGTTTTTGCGCGGACGGGCCCCTCTCGGCTTCCGTAGTCCATTTGCCCCCGGAGCCTGCCAGACCCCTTGCCCCAGGGGCGGGCCCTGCTGAGTCCCCGAGCGCCTCCTGAGTTTCTGCCACCACCCTTGGGCCGGGATGTGGTGCCACCTTGTGCGTAGAAGCCCTGCACACAGGCAAGAAGCCCCTAGGCCCGCGGGCGCGCCCGACCCTGGAGCCCCCTGGCTGGCTGCAGCCACAGGGAACGGGGGTTCTGAGTTGGCAGCCCCCATTCCCGAAGCATCCACGGGCAGTTCCCCGAAGGGCTGACACCGGCTGCGCCTCAGCAGCCAGACAACCTCCCTCCCTCTGGTCGGGCACTGCAAGCCACACAGCCACTTGTGTCCCCTGTGTCCCTGGAGGCCGCAGCGCGTTTTGGGTTTTGGCGCGGACGGGCCCCTCTCGGCTTCCGTAGTCCATTTGCCCCGGAGCCTGCCAGACCCCTTGCCCCAGGGTCGGGCCCTGCTGAGTCCCTGAGTGCCTCCTGAGTTCCTGCCACCACCCTTGGGCCGGGATGTGGTGCCACCTTGTGCGTAGAAGCCCTGCACACAGGCAAGAAGCCCCTAGGCCTGCGGGCACGCCCGACCCTGGAGCCCCCTGGCTGGCTGCAGCCACAGGGAACGGGGGTTCTGAGTTGGCAGCCCCCATTCCCGAAGCATCCACGGGCAGTTCCCCGAAGGGCTGACACCGGCTGCGCCTCAGCAGCCAGACAACCTCCCTCCCTCTGGTCGGGCACTGCAAGCCACACAGCCACTTGTGTCCCCTGTGTCCCTGGAGGCCGCAGCGCGTTTTGGGTTTTGGCGCGGACGGGCCCCTCTCGGCTTCGGTAGTCCATTTGCCCCGGAGCCTGCCAGACCCCTTGCCCCAGGGGCGGGCCCTGCTGAGTCCCCGAGTGCCTCCTGAGTTCCTGCCACCACCCTTGGGCCGGGATGTGGTGCCACCTTGTGCATAGAAGCCCTGCACACAGGCAAGAAGCCCCTAGGCCCGCGGGCGCGCCCGACCCTGGAGCCCCCTGGCTGGCTGCAGCCACAGGGAACGGGGGTTCTGAGTTGGCAGCCCCCATTCCCGAAGCATCCACGGGCAGTTCCCCGAAGGGCTGACACCGGCTGCGCCTCAGCAGCCAGACAACCTCCCTCCCTCTGGTCGGGCACTGCAAGCCACACAGCCACTTGTGTCCCCTGTGTCCCTGGAGGCCGCAGCGCGTTTTGGGTTTTGGCGCGGACGGGCCCCTCTCGGCTTCCGTAGTCCATTTGCCCCGGAGCCTGCCAGACCCCTTGCCCCAGGGGCGGGCCCTGCTGAGTCCCCGAGCGCCTCCTGAGTTCTCTGCCACCACCCTTGGGCCGGGATGTGGTGCCACCTTGTGCGTAGAAGCCCTGCACACAGGCAAGAAGCCCCTAGGCCCGCGAGGCGCGCCCGACCCTGGAGCCCCCTGGCTGGCTGCAGCCACAGGGAACGGGGGTTCTGAGTTGGCAGCCCCCATTCCCGAAGCATCCACGGGCAGTTCCCCGAAGGGCTGACACCGGCTGCGCCTCAGCAGCCAGACAACCTCCCTCCCTCTGGTCGGGCACTGCAAGCCACACAGCCACTTTTGTCCCCTGTGTCCCTGGAGGCCACAGCGCGTTTTGGGTTTTGGCGCGGACGGGCCCCTCTCGGCTTCCGTAGTCCATTTGCCCCGGAGCCTGCCAGACCCCTTGCCCCAGGGGCGGGCCCTGCTGAGTCCCTGAGTGCCTCCTGAGTTCCTGCCACCACCCTTGGGCCGGGATGTGGTGCCACCTTGTGCGTAGAAGCCCTGCACACAGGCAAGAAGCCCCCCAGGCCCGCGGGCGCGCCCGACCCTGGAGCCCCCTGGCTGGCTGCAGCCACAGGGAACGGGGGTTCTGAGTTGGCAGCCCCCATTCCCGAAGCATCCACGGGCAGTTCCCCGAAGGGCTGACACCGGCTGCGCCTCAGCAGCCAGACAACCTCCCTCCCTCTGGTCGGGCACTGCAAGCCACACAGCCACTTGTGTCCCCTTTGTCCCTGGAGGCCGCAGCGCGTTTTGGGTTTTGGCGCGGACGGGCCCCTCTCGGCTTCCGTAGTCCATTTGCCCCGGAGCCTGCCAGACCCCTGGCCCCAGAGGCGGGCCCTGCTGAGTCCCCGAGCGCCTCCTGAGTTCCTGCCACCACCCTTGGGCCGGGATGAGGTGCCACCTTGTGCGTAGAAGCCCTGCACACAGGCAAGAAGCCCCCCAGGCCCGCGGGCGCGCCCGACACTGGAGCCCCCTGGCTGGCTGCAGCCACAGGGAATGGGGGTACTGAGTTGGCAGCCCCCATTCCCGAAGCATCCACGGGCAGTTCCCCGAAGGGCTGACACCGGCTGCGCCTCAGCAGCCAGACAACCTCCCTCCCTCTGGTCGGGCACTGCAAGCCACACAGCCACTTGTGTCCCCTGTGTCCCTGGAGGCCGCAGCGCGTTTTGGGTTTTGGCGCGGACGGGCCCCTCTCGGCTTCCGTAGTCCATTTGCCCCGGAGCCTGCCAGACCCCTGGCCCCAGAGGCGGGCCCTGCTGAGTCCCGGAGCGCCTCCTGAGTTCCTGCCACCACCCTTGGGCCGGGATGAGGTGCCACCTTGTGCGTAGAAGCCCTGCACACAGGCATAAGCCCCCCAGGCCCGCAGGCGCGCCCGACCCTGGAGCCCCCTGGCTGGCTGCAGCCACAGGGAACGGGGGTACTGAGTTGGCAGCCCCCATTCCCGAAGCATCCACGGGCAGTTCCCCGAAGGGCTGACACCGGCTGCGCCTCAGCAGCCAGACAACCTCCCTCCCTCTGGTCGGGCACTGCAAGCCACACAGCCACTTGTGTCCCCTGTGTCCCTGGAGGCCGCAGCGCGTTTTGGGTTTTGGCGCGGACGGCCCCTCTCGGCTTCCGTAGTCCATTTGCCCCGGAGCCTGCCAGACCCCTTGCCCCACTGGCGGGCCCTGCTGAGTCCCTGAGTGCCTCCTGAGTTCCTGCCACCACCCTTGGGCCGGGATGTGGTGCCACCTTGTGCGTAGAAGCCCTGCACACAGGCAAGAAGCCCCCCAGGCCCGCGGGCGCGCCCGACCCTGGAGCCCCCTGGCTGGCTGCAGCCACAGGGAACGGGGGTTCTGAGTTGGCAGCCCCCATTCCCGAAGCATCCACGGGCAGTTCCCCGAAGGGCTGACACCGGCTGCGCCTCAGCAGCCAGACAACCTCCCTCCCTCTGGTCGGGCACTGCAAGCCACACAGCCACTTGTGTCCCCTGTGTCCCTGGAGGCCGCAGCGCGTTTTGGGTTTTGGCGCGGACGGGCCCCTCTCGGCTTCCGTAGTCAATTTGCCCCGGAGCCTGCCAGACCCCTTGCCCCAGGGGCGGGCCCTGCTGAGTCCCCGAGCGCCTCCTGAGTTTCTGCCACCACCCTTGGGCCGGGATGTGGTGCCACCTTGTGCGTAGAAGCCCTGCACACAGGCAAGAAGCCCCTAGGCCCGCGGGCGCGCCCGACCCTGGAGCCCCCTGGCTGGCTGCAGCCACAGGGAACGGGGGTTCTGAGTTGGCAGCCCCCATTCCCGAAGCATCCACGGGCAGTTCCCCGAAGGGCTGACACCGGCTGCGCCTCAGCAGCCAGACAACCTCCCTCCCTCTGGTCGGGCACTGCAAGCCACACAGCCACTTGTGTCCCCTGTGTCCCTGGAGGCCACAGCGCGTTTTGGGTTTTGGCGCGGACGGGCCCCTCTCGGCTTCCGTAGTCCATTTGCCCCGGAGCCTGCCAGACCCCTTGCCCCAGGGGCGGGCCCTGCTGAGTCCCTGAGTGCCTCCTGAGTTCCTGCCACCACCCTTGGGCCGGGATGTGGTGCCAACCTTGTGCGTAGAAGCCCTGCACACAGCAAGAAGCCCCCCAGGCCCGCGGGCCGCGCACCGACCCTGGAGCCCCCTGGCTGGCTGCAGCCACAGGGAACGGGGGTTCTGAGTTGGCAGCCCCCTTCCCGAAGCATCCACGGGCAGTTCCCCGAAGGGGCTGACACCGGCTGCGCCACAGCAGCCAGACAACCTCCCTCCCTCTGGTCGGGCACTGCAAGCCACACAGCCACTTGTGTCCCCTTTGTCCCTGGAGGCCGCAGCGCGTTTTGGGTTTTGGCGCGGACGGGCCCCTCTCGGCTTCCGTAGTCCATTTGCCCCGGAGCCTGCCAGACCCTGGCCCCAGAGGCGGGGCCCTGCTGAGTCCCCGAGCGCCTCCTGAGTTCCTGCCACCACCCTGGGCCGGGATGAGGTGCCACCTTGTGCGTAGAAGCCCTGCACACAAGGCAAGAAGCCCCCCAGGCCCGCGGGCGCGCCCGACACTGGAGCCCCCTGGCTGGCTGCAGCCACAGGAATGGGGGTACTGAGTTGGCAGCCCCCCATTCCCGAAGCATCCACGGGCAGTTCCCCGAAGGGCTGACAACCGGCTGCGCCTCAGCAGCCAGACAACCTCCCTCCCTCTGGTCGGGCACTGCAAGCCACACAGCCACTTGTGTCCCCTGTGTCCCTGAGGCCGCAGCGCGTTTTGGGTTTTGGCGCGGACGGGCCCCTCTCGGCTTCCGTAGTCCATTTGCCCCGGAGCCTGCCAGACCCCTGGCCCCAGAGGCGGGCCCTGCTGAGTCCCGGAGCGCCTCCTGAGTTCCTGCCACCACCCTTGGCCGGGATGAGGTGCCACCTTGTGCGTAGAAGCCCTGCACACAGGCATAAGCCCCCAGGCCCGCAGGCGCGCCCGACCCTGGAGCCCCCCTGGCTGGCTGCAGCCACAGGGAACGGGGGTACGTGATTGGCAGCCCCCATTCCCGAAGCATCCACGGGCAGTTCCCCGAAGGGCTGACACCGGCTGCGCCTCAGCAGCCAGACAACCTCCCTCCCTCTGGTCGGGCACTGCAAGCCACACAGCCACTTGTGTCCCCTGTGTCCCTGGAGGCCGCAGCGCGTTTTGGGTTTTTGGCGCGGACGGGCCCCTCTCGGCTTCCGTAGTCCATTTGCCCCGGAGCCTGCCAGACCCCTTGCCCCAGGGGCGGGGCCCTGCTGAGTCCCTGAGTGCCTCCTGAGTTCCTGCCACCCACCCTTGGGCCGGGATGTGGTGCCACCTTGTGCGTAGAATGCCTGCACACAGGCAAGACGCCCCCCAGGCCCGCGGGCGCGCCCGACCCTGGAGCCCCCTGGCTGGCTGCAGCCACAGGGAACGGGGGTTCTGAGTTGGCAGCCCCCATTCCGAAGCATCCACGGCAGTTCCCCGAAGGGCTGACACCGGCTGCGCCTCAGCAGCAGACAACCTCCCTCCCCTCAGGTCGGGCACTGCAAGCCACACAGCCACTTGTGTCCCCCTGTGTCCCTGGAGGCCGCAGCGCGTTTTGGGTTTTGGCGCGGACGGGCCCCTCTCAGGCTTCGGTAGTCCATTTGCCCCGGAGCCTGCCAGACCCCTTGCCCCAGGGGCGGCCCATGCTGAGTCCCCGAGTGCCCTCCTGAGTTCCAGCCACACCCTTGGGCCGGGATGTGGTGCCACCTTGTGCATAGAAGCCCTGCACACACAGGCAAGAAGCCCCTAGGCCCGCGGGCGCGCCCGACCCTGGAGCCCCCTAGGCTGGCTGCAGCCACAGGGAACGGGGTTCTGAGTTGGCAGCCCCCCATTCCCGAAGCATCCACGGGCAGTTCCCCCGAAGGGCTGACACCGGCTGCGCCTCAGCAGCCAGACAACCTCCCTCCCTCTGGTCGGGCACTGCAAGCCACACAGCCACTTGTGTGCCCCTGTGTCCCTGGAGGCCGCAGCGCGTTTTGGGTTTTGGCGCGGACGGGCCCCTCTCGGCTTCCGTAGTCCATTTGCCCCCCGGAGCCTGCCAGACCCCTTGCCCCAGGGGCGGGCCTTGCTGAGTCCCCGAGCGCCTCCTGAGTTTCTGCCACCACCCTTGGGCCGGGATGTGTGCCACCTTGTGCGTAGGAAGCCCTGCACACAGGCAAGAAGCCCCTAGGCCGCGGGCGCGCCCCGACCCTGGAGCCCCCTGGCTGGCTGCAGCCACAGGGAACGGGGGGTTCTGAGTTGGCAGCCCCCATTCCCGAAGCATCCACGGGCAGTCCCCGAAGGGCTGACACCGGCTGCGCCTCAGCAGCCAGACAACCTCCCTCCCTCTGGTCGGGACTGCAAGCCACACAGCCACTTGTGTCCCCTGTGTCCCTGGAGGACGCAGCGCGTTTTGGGTTTTGGCGCGGACGGGCCCCTCTCGGCCTTCGGAAAGTCCATTTGCCCCGGAGCCTGCCAAACCCCTTGCCCCAGGGGCGGGC